>NC_136004.1:22489783-22529783 GCF_048128805.1 Centroberyx gerrardi
CCCGCCCTCTCCTCTCATCTCTTCCCTCTCACATCTTCCCCCGCTCTTCTCTCCTCCATTTCCCTTTCCATCTAGGTCCTATAGACTGCCCATTCTTTCTTTTTAGTCTTTCCCCTTCCTCTCTTCATCCATCCCTCTTTGCCTCCCCCATCCTTTCCTCCTTATCTATCTTCTCCCTCTTTTCCATCCCTCTCTTTCCGTTTCCCTCCATCACCCACTTCCTCTCCTCTCCCATCTTGCTCCCCGAACACCTATTCACCCTCCATTTCTTCTGCCCACCCGCCCCCCCCGCCCCCCGATCTCTCCTCTGCTTCCTCTCAATCGTTCTCCAGAGTGCAGTGATGGACTTTTCTCTCCCAGGGCTTAAGGATCTTAACAGACCTTGGTTGATTTAACATCAGCCCTACCTGGTGGAGGAATCACCATAATCTTTATCATCATCTCCGAAAGTCATTATGGCAAATTGGCGAAAGCGTATAGGGTTACATTATACCGGCTCTTTACTTTTAAGTGGACAGACATATGTAGGAGAGGTGAGAAAATGATGGTAGCCTTTATCATCATCTCTACAGTCATTATGCTAAATGGGCGGATGGTGACAGGGAGGCATTATGTCAAGAGAGAGAGGCTTGTTACAGGAATGAGTTAAACATGTGTGAGGACAAATGAGAAAATGATCTAATCTTAGTCATCATCTGCGATATTATCATCAACCAGCAGAGGGATATAGGGAGACATCAGGGAACATGTAAAACAGTGTGTGTGTGTGTGTGTGTGTGTGTGTGTGTGTGTGTTTTACGATGTAATGTCAGTAAGGCATTACCATCCGTGCTCAGTTTGTTACAGAAGCAGTAAGATCTACGTGACACAGGTGGCACAAGATATATAGAATTTGGATACAGGCAAGGGATATGAAAAAATAAATTACACACACACACACACACACACACACACACACACACACACACACACACACGCAAGGGATATATCAATTGAATATAAGTGATACAATGTGAAGGAATCTTGTGTGCTTCAGTTGATTGGTGTGACCTATCAGCTGCATGGGTCAGTTCCATTTCAGCATGGTAATATAATGTAACAAATTTGAAATTCAAATCCATGATATGGGTATTTTTTATTTGTTTTTTTTTTTTTGGAGGAAGCGTATCACAAATGACAGCAAAAATGCAAAAATGCTTTAGTTGAGGTAAACGTCCTCCATATAATCCATACATGTGTATGAGGCATTTAATTCCACGTTTCCTACCCGCCTACCTGCCATCCTTTTTCTCAGATCTGATTGGCTTTTGGATAAATACATGGGTAAAATTCACAAATATCCACATGCATTGTCCTGCTCCCAACAGTTTTAAAGCTGTTCAGTTCAGGGTTAGGTTGGGAGGATATAGTGAATTTATTGACGCTGCATTTAACCGTCTAAGTGTGATGTGTCTTTGTGGAAGTAAAAGACCTATACTATGCCACTTCCAGCCTTGAATTAACTTAACGTTGCAGTAAACGTTTAAGTAAAATCTTTTTTTTTTCTCTCTCTCTGGTAAAGCTGCCATGAAAATGAGGCGTAGGAGTAATGATAATAGATAGCGAGCAAGGGCGTATGGGAAAAGAACCATTTTCTAAAGTGGAACCCTTCCATAGTGCGCCAGAAAGTCATACAGACAGAAAATCACTCAAATATGCAATCCACTCAACTCTAAAATCACTCAGCAGAGACTCTTGAGACCTGACAGAGAGTGGATGTCATATATTCACATTGGGACTCTTCAACTGAGTCAGGTGTGCATGTGTGTTTGCGTCTGTATGTGCATGTGTATGCATGCATATGCAAATGTTTGAGCATGTGCGTGTGGTTTGCGTGTTTTAGCCTACGTGTGTGTGTGTGCCTCCAAAATGTAAACTTTTCAGGAACTAAGAAAAACAGCCTTATTTATACATTAATGATAATGCGTTTTTGATGTTTTGATGTTCATTCTATGGGGTTTGAAAGGATTTCACAAGCCCAAGAGGTCGGAGAAGTTTCTCAACTCATAGAGGAGCATGTGATCCTTCAATAGAAATGAAAAGAAAATAACCAAAATTGGAGATACAAGGTTTTCACCTGACAGAGACGACATGTGCATGTGTGCGCTTATGGATAAGTGTCAGGATTGAAAAGCTACTCAATAAAAAACATTCCCATTTCCCAATCCTTTGCATGTTCTAAGAATGATCTTTGGATAATGAACCTGAGTCTCCAGTGTCTCTATGAAACTTCAAGATGCTGTGATCTGGACTAGAAAGAATGTCTTTGGCCCTTTATAAGATTGACTCATTTTCAAAACATACATCTTCCAATTGTCATCATCTTTGACTCTTACTCTATGAAATAGGGTGAGGACACACTTTATTCCACACCTTGGACACATAATCAAAACACAGGAATGTCACTAGATACACTTTTACACGTGTGCTGTATGTATAATGTATGTCCACTAGAGCCGTGGACACATATAATGCACAACATTATTATATTCCCTTTCTATGAGGTATATTTAATACTTCATTTTATTAGCACATCATATTATGGTTCAGTGATTTGCAAAGTGGAGTCAAGGGACCCCCACACACTCCTAAGTAATTAATAGTTAATTTCACTCTTATTTCTTTTACAAGTCAGCACAGCCGTCAAATGCTTAGCTGCTAAGGGCTCCTCAAAAAAGGAATGCAATGACAACGATGCTGTCTTTCCCATCATGTGACCATGCATAGCTGAGAATAAATGGAGAAGACCGCAGTTGAACAACACATCGCTTTAAAAGGAGGGGTCATAACGACAAACAGTGACATATGGCACTCCTCCTCTTTCATATCATATGGGACTCCAAGTTAATAAGACATCACGACTGAGACGCAACACCTCCAGTTTATTGAACGCCTTGATCATTGACTGAATGGGAGAGACAGGTATATTAGCTTGTGACATGCCTAGCCCCAGGGCTCAAGCCGGTCGTGTGTGTGTGTGTATGTGTGTGTGTGCATGCGGATCTGGACGTATGTGAACGTGTACATGTATGCACAGGCCTGTGTGTCTGCGTGTCTCTGTGTGTACCCATACCTGTGTGTATGTGTGTGTGTGTGTGTGTGTGTGTGTGTGTGTGTGTGTGCGAGTGATAAAAGAGACAGCTTAGACACTGACCCGTTCTGACATATAATATTATTCTGCTGGAGGGGATCGAAATCTGAAGAGGGAGAAAATCCATACCGCACAGGAGACAACGGTGGCAGAGAGGACTAAGAGGTTTACTGTCTAAGAGAGAAGGAAGGCTGGAGAGAGAGAGAGAGACATTAAGGTTGGAGGGAGAGAGAGAGAGAGAGAGAGAGCGAGAGAAAGAGAGAGAGAGAGAGAGAGAGCGAGAGAGAGAGAAAGAGTGACACAAAGAGTCAGAGTGGGAAAGAGAGAGAGAGAGAGAGAGAGATAGAGATAAATATATCAAGCTCTTAACCTCGTAGGAATCAAATATAGTGTAGGAACTAGACTGAAGGAGACAAACACATCCAAAGATATCAGATGGAGAACAAAAGATGTCTGAGTATGACTGACTCACTCGGTCTGCTAATAATATCATGGCCTTCCAAATAGCCTCAGGCTTGAAGGTACTGCTCACTGACTTCAAACTATATTTGTCTGTATAAGTAGAAATCACAACCGGTAAAAAGATACATAAAAAAATTAGGCTTCAAAATCTCTATTTTGAAGGAATTTCGGTTTATTTAACTAACCACTAGAAGTTCTTCACTGAACTCTAGTTCCTCTGGATTTTTAGCAGTCCTTATGAAAACCAACAGATGCCAAGGCATCATTTAGCTTCTGAAACCATTTTTCTTTCCTCTATGTGACAAGTGCCTGGTGAAGTGAGAGAATATTATCACAGTTTTCTCTAAAAGGAAGATTAATTCAAGCCAGAGAGGTGAAGGAGGATCTATAGGCGGTATACGAAAAGTCTTTGACTATTAAGTAAATGAAAAAAAACTTAAAGTACTTTGTTCAGGGAATCATCAATTTAAATTCATTCAGATTCATTATGAATGAAAGCGCATGGAGGCTTGAAAACGGCATCGGTGTCAGTGATCACACCTGGCACTCTGGCTGTGTACACCAGAGAGAAAACGGCAGCACGTGTCAATGCAGTGAAGAGATGGGGGAAAGACAATACTACACCACTAGAGTGCACCCTGTAGCCTTTAACATAATGTGAATGAGAGAGAACGAGACAGACAGATAGACAGAGACACAGAGGGGAAACATAAGGAGAGAAATGAGAGAGAGAGAGATAGAGAGAGAGAGAGAGGGGAATAGAGAGTAGGAAATAGAGTAGTACCAGAAAAAGAGAAACAGAGCAACACACAGTTGGAGACAACGGGTGGCACAGACAGAGAGAGAGACGGGAGAAAAACAGACACAGAGTCACAGTGTAAAATAAAGAGAGAGATGAGTGGGAGAGAGAGGAAGAAAGAGAACATCAAATCAAGAGAGACATATTTCAGAGGGGAAGTCCTGGCCGCATGGTGCGTTCTGTGTCACTGCCGCTGTGCGGTGCTTGCTGGCACTCCAGAGGGGTCACTTCTGTCGTGTCGGATTTATCAAAGGGAACCAGACCCTCCCTCCATCCTCCCTATGTCCAGGCCATGAATCTACTTCCCGTTACTCCTGCACTGTGCAGCTACAGGGCTGTCCTCTCATGAGCAAATCAATTTGAAATGCAATTGATTTGCTCATCACAGAAACCTCATTCTCCGTTGCTTCTTGAAAGAATAATCCGCCCTAAAACACTTTTAACACTCTTAAAAACAGCTATTGGCAATGTACCTTGCATTTCTGGGCACCGTTTCATTCTTTGGTGTTTTTTTTCTTATTCCCACAGATAACTGGGCAAATGTAGATGGTGAGAAGTCACCTCAAGTTTGATAGCTAATTTTCAGCTATCTAAAACGTCAATGGGTAAACGTAGGGATTCCCTTATTGATCCCTACTGTTTCAGTTGTCGGGGGTAACAGACTACATACAGCTTAAGTGGAGTTAATGGAGTTTTATCAGTCAAATAAGATATTGCTGTGTAGACTTAGTTTTTTCTCAGAATTTACTTTTCGAAACAGCTAAGGCACTTTTGGTAGAATGCATTACTTGAGACTAGAGAACTCAATATAAAACAAGTGAAAAAATTTCAAGTAATTGGAGGTCAACATCACTGAACAAAAACAAAATTACCTGGCAATCTGCTACAACGACATAACGAAGAGGAGAATATTCACATCAGTTTTGTAAATTATATTTTAATGAGTTTATTGACTAAAAAGTTGTTGTATATGCGTAGCACCCAAAAGTTAAACAAAGAGTGAGAATGTCACATCTTTATTGAGTCATCAAGTGCACTCTACCCATAATTACAATATTTCTGACAGCATGTGAAGGCAGCATCTGTTTGCTATTGTTGTGACTGTTGACGAGTTGCAGAACAAGTGCAGAAAATCTAGGAGATAATGAGGTAAATATTGGTCTTTGGACCCACAGTGCAATCGTTTGGCTTCAGGATTATGCTGCACGAGCTGCTTGGAATAATTTTATGGTCATTTTTTGTCATGTTTGAAACTCTAAAGAAACCGTCTCCTGCAACTTCTGGCTGAAGAAGCTGTGCCAGCAAACTGGCCGTATGCTCTATGGACACACTAACTTCACCGGTGTGTCCACTGACATGAGGGTGAGTAAGTAAATGACCCCCTGGCGTCAAATCACGTCATTGTTTGCAATTGACAGGACACCGAAAAGGTCACCGAAAAAGTTGTTAAAAGCTGTTAAACACTCTTAATAATCGATAAGAGGTATCGCTAGTGTGGCGGCTTATCGATTACGATGAATTAGGTAATTTGGAACCAGGACTAAATTGGAACGGTTCTCGATACCCTGCCCTTGGTAAACCTCAGGTTTTGGTGTCAGCCCCTCTCTTTCTAGACTACCCATTTTGCACCAACTTTCAACAATCACACAGGGGGAAATCCATCGTAGAAGGCTGAGAATACAATTTCTCCACTGGCAGCAGCCTCAAAAGACCAGAATGCAATGCAGCCACAAGACATGTTGCGTTTTGAGTAATGGGCAAAACTCTCTTATTTTCTTGACTCTTGCTCTTAGTATACATAGCTATTGCCCTCTCTACTGACACATATAACCCACAGCTTAAGGCAACAAGTTCACGCCTGTTCCCTGGGGTTTGTCAAAAGTCATTCTGGGAAATGTAGGAAATCACCAACTGAAGCAGAAGTAGATGGGGTCGGCTGGGGAAGGATGAATGAAATGTAGCATTTTTTTATGTATTGCAGTTGATTTTCAGTCAATTAAATTTTATTATTTTACGAATAAAAATTTGTAGCCAATGAAATGATTGTTTTGATATCAAGATGTTATTGGCTTTGTCAGTGTGTGATGGCATGAATGGCAGACAAAATGTGACATGCCGCTCTGAACCAAATCAGAGGCTGTATGTGGTTTGTCAGACCTTTGTTTATTCTTGTTTCAAGTTGGTAGACTAGACCTAGACGTCGGTACCCAGGGGATCCTGAACTCTTAACTCCGTGCTTTAATACGCTCATTGCTCAGATTACCAATAAAATGCTGACTTATTCATGATGCTGGACACACTACTAATTAGGTATTCATGCTCAATAAACACCTCTGCCAATGACCAACGTGTGCATGTGTGCGTGCGTGTTATTGCCTGCGTGCTTCTATACTGTTGTGTGCTGCATTTATCTCTTCATTTTAAAAACACCACACACCACTTTAATTGCTGCTTCCAACACTTCCGACGCTGCCGAAGCCTGGCTCCTATTCAAGTCTGATGCTAATATATTCTAAAGGGAGGAGGGATAAAGTGAGACCCTCACTGGGAGGGAGAAGGGCAACGCATACAGAAAGTGTGATGCGTGCAAATGAGATGCAGCAGTCAGGTATTTATGATGCTGGGAAATTATCAAGGGGATTAAGTATTTAACCATGCGCGTGTATCTGTGTATCATTAACATCGTTTAGCTAGATTTATCCCCCATCAACTCAGACAACCCCATATCGTGAGCTGTATGTCAAAACAGGACTGAGATTGAGCTGTCTACTGTGAGGGTATTTGCCATACATATTCCACACTGTATATAATAAATACAGCATAAAGTAGGGCTGGCAAATTAGGTTTTCTGAAGCTTTCCATAAAATGGAAATGTGGTGAGGAGATTCAGGACCATGAGGCTGTCTTTGCTTTTGACTGATGGATTTAAATAATGAATTCAAACTGTCAGCCAACTGATTCTCTCAATTCTTCATACACTTTTGAATGGTACTGTAATATATGCATCAGTGATGAAGTAATACACACAAACATCTTGTAATGCATGTATCAATATATGAAGTGCCACTTCCTTGGACCATTTTGAAACAAGTGAATCTTTGGTGTGATATTTAAAGTTCTACTTGTCACTGCAAGAATTTGGAAAGAGTTTTGGGAGATCCAAGTCTGTGTGGAGCTCAGCCATCAAATATAACATCGCTACTGTAAAGTAAGACATATGACATCCGAAATATTGTGGAGTGATTTTTAGATTTAGCTGTGCCTATTCCCACTGTTAACATTGGATGGCATTTTAATAATGTGAAGTATACCCCCAGATAAAAATAGATATGCAGTGCATTACAGCAGTGTGCTGTTATTATTATTGTTGTCAGACTCTTATTGATCCCCAAAGAATAAATTCTCTTTTCACTTGCTCTCCTCCACAGAAATGTCAGAGTGCAAGGTCAGCTTTACAACACTCAGCAGGATGGATGTTTACTGTCATGGAGGTTTGAACTCGGATCTTCTGATTGAACAGCAGACTCCCAACTCACTGCGCCACTGGATTGCTCAAATTCAGTTGGATTAATGTCATCTTATACCATTTACTAACAGTTTATGTCAAGTAGATGAGCAAAACTACATGTAAGAATGCTAATTTCATCCCTTCACCACCGCTCATCTGCTGTGAGAACAAGCTGTAATATTATAGGATAGTGCGACTTGAAATATTTGGTTTGAGTGTCCCAACCCCTACAGCTAACACTGACTGGATGGTATGGTAATCTGTATGTTAATGATGTGATATTTCACCCTAACAGACTCAACATATAGGCTAGCTTCATAAATGGTAAAGAGTGATGAATTTGCGGTTACTCTTCATGTAAATGGAAGAACATCTATCAGAGAACATCTTGTACATGATCTTGTACACATGTACTCACAGTGATTCTACCTTGGGCTTAATTCATCAAACTCAAGGTCAGTCTTGCATGTTCCCATCTCAGTAATACTGTGTGTAATATCGGGAAAGGCCAATGGACCAAGTGCTGCTTCAGTTTTACAAATTAAAAAAATAACAGTTTTCTTTCCAAAATCATTTTCCTTCCAAAAGTAGATTTCTACCAATTGAAAACTGCAACATCTATACTATATCCCTACAAAATTATTACTGACTCATGATGGGTTATTAGACTTTACTTCCTATTCCTATTGTGCCTTTGACGACCTTCTAGACTGATGCCATTCTGTCCTCCTGGCTGAGTCCACAATAAAACCAAACTACAGTATTTGTATTCTCAAAACTGACAAGGACAATGTTGACTTGAATTTGAATGCTTTGTACTTTGTAATAAATAATGGCATTGATGTTGCTGCCGTCCTGCACCTGGTTCCCTGCATGCAGTCATCACTTATCACAATAGTCCTTCAACTCAAACTTTGTTTTACTATCCATGGTGACTTTCCATGTGTCAACGTTCCTGTGCTTTGAATTGCCAACAAAATAAAACTAAAAACTAAAATCAAGTCTTACCTTGCGAATGCCTTCCTTGGACTCCTCAACATTGTTGTCTGCGCCTCCCGTGCGGTTAATCATCCGCCACATCTGGGAGTACATGGGATCTCTCTCGAAGGGGTTCATGGCCTTGGAGCGCACCTGATCATAAACTGCAGAGTCCAACACTGTACCATAGGGCAGCTCTGTCTGCTTGGACAAGTCCTGGAGAGACCTAGAGAGAGAAAGGGAGGAACGAGGGTTAGCATCCATGTAGATCTAAAGTACTGTAAGTTACATAAAGAAATAAGCAAAGACGCAGACTAAAATCTAACTTCAAATCAAAACTGGCTATAGACCCTTGGATTAAGGCTATCCTTAACTTAGGCTATGGCAATTTAATAGTAATGATCATAATAATAATGTGAAACTTTATCGATCCCTGTAGGGAAATTCTCTTTATAATTGTCCCGTCTCAATAGTGTGGTAGGAGTGCAGGATAAAAACAGCTCCCCTGAAGCTGTTAGGGACTCAGAGTCTTGCTCAAGGACACTTCAGCAGGGCGGGTGTTTGCCGACAGGAGCTTGAACCTGGGTCCTCTGGGTGACTGTCTCCCTACTCACTACACCACCTTGCAGGCTGTAGAGTCTATATCTCAGCTTCTTACAGTTAAGGAAGCTAAACCAACAATATGTACTGTGAGTTTTGGGTAAAACAAGATAGAAAAGACACTATAATGAATACGCGATACAATTAATCGGTTGAAGAAACAGTTTAGACAGCAGTATGCATCCAGTTGAAAACTACAGAACGCTGCGCTAACAAGGCGGCTGGTATAACTGCACTTGGTGGATATCCAACTACTGTAGCAAGAAAAAGGGAGAAACTAACAAAGAAGTGGAATTTAAAAAAGTCAGTCTGTCTTCCAATTTATCCTTCTTTCTCTCTCTCTCTCCCTCTCTGTGTCTCTGTCTCTCGCTCGTAAAATTGCCACCTCTGGGGGAACACACAAGCTATTGTTAATTATAATGCAACGGTGCCTTGGTTGCCTCTCAAACGGTTTGGCCGCTGAGAAATGTAATGGAGAACCATTACAGGAACTAATTACTGTTTGTTTGTCAAATGGCTGCAAACACACCACCCATGGCTTTGAGAGACACACATTTGTGAAAGTCAACACGCGCGCTCACAGAAACACACAACATATGTCCCCCCCTTAATGAAGAACAATAAGTGTACAGTGTCTTACTTCATTAATTCAGTTGTACAATACACTCACAGAACAGATTTAACAATGGGCAGAAATGTAAGTAGGTATTGTTTGGTTTGAATTATTACAGACATACACACACACGCACACACATTTTGTTTTATTGAAGGTCACGGCTCTTGCTGCCCCTCCCCCCTCCCTCCTCACCCTCATGTCCTCCTCAACTATCTCTCTGACCCGCTCTAAAAAAAAACCTTTGAAGGTTTTAATGAACTTGGCCGCAAACATGAATCTTTAATTGCCGTCAATTAATCTTTGCCCTTAATAACCCCCCCACACCCCACCACCACCACCACCCCCCCCCCCGTATATGTATGCCTGTCATCAGCGCTCTCTTTGACTAGAATTCCCTTTTGAGAATGGGTTTCACTGGGAGGGGGTAGCTCAACTTGTCATTTGTGTATGGATGTGTGTGTGTGTGTGTGTGTGTGTGTGAGAGTGTGTGTGTGTGTGTGTGTGAGAGAGAGAGAGAGAGAGAGAGAGTAGTACTTTAGCTCTTGGGAGGCGGTAAGGTTGAGCTTAGAGTTTGGTGGCACAGAAATCCATATCAACTCAATAAACAGGCCTTCCACTATTTCTTCATTTCATTTTAAAAGCACTGATGTGAGAAGAGGAGAGGCTTTGGATAATGAGGAGACAATGCAAAGACATGATAAAAGAAGATAATACAAGAAGGTTTGATTAATGAGGTTGGTGTGCAGGACAGATTTAAAATATGTCTGTGGTGATTGAAACGACAAAGTAGCTCCAGTCAAAATAAGATGTAAAGCAGAGTGAAGCTGCTTAAGGCACAGATCAGCAGGATGCAGAACTTGTTTGATTGCCTTCTGAACTTTTTCTCGAGGTAAGGCAGGTTGAAGTTTGGCGTAGATAAATGCAAAGCACTGGCAATTTAGTATTTATATGACTGCAGCAGTGTTGATCCCAGGTCTGCCAAGAAATTGCACAAAACTGCTCTCTAGGGCCAGAAAATATGAAACGGGAATTCTAGAGTGCAAGTCTTGGAAATTGAAGGCTGTCATTTCAAAATGCTATATATAAAAATTGTGGGAAAAAAAACAAACAAAACGAAAACATGACCTCAAGTTCATCCTTCGATTTCTCTAAAATATAAAGCATCCAGTCTGTAAAAGTGTTATCATGTTGTCAACAGAAGAACAAAGGTTATTTTCTGTAGCATGTTCAAAAGAAGCATTTGTACCAACTGATTCAATAGAGTGGGTGTCCCTTTTTTTCAAACGGTGGGTATCTAATTTTGGAATGAAACACTTCAATTATATTTTAAGACTGTCACTTGCTAGTCCTGTGGCTGCGTATAACCAGGATTTCTGAATGGCTGAACATAGAGTGTCAGATTCAGTGTAGTTCTGCTCTTTTTAGAAAGCCAGGTCGGCTCTGCGCTACAAAGGGTTAAAAACCAAATCGTCTATTGCACACATGTAAACCAAGCCCTTTAAACAACAGGGCCACGGTTTACCAGCCCCTGAGAGCAAAAAACACTGCAGTGCACTGGCCTCATGATTACTTAATATGAAAGATTTTTATTTAAGGGGGGGAAGGGAGGTGGGTGAGACGTCTCATGTTTACAATAATTGATTTCAATCAAAAACCATTAAATCACTGGACTTCAATCAAAAAACACTGGCAGTGGTCGTTTAAATTTACAGCTCTGCTTTATTACTATGTGTGAGCGAGTGTGCGTGTGTGTGTGTGAGTGTGCGTGTGTGCGTGTGTGTGTGTGTGTCTGTGTGAGAGAGTGTGTGCAGTCACTCATGGGGGTGTCTGCACACAAAATATACGTGTGTGCTTAATTGTGTTTTTGCGTATGTCTTGTGTAACTGAGTGTGTGTGTGTGTGTGTGTGTGTGTGTGTCTTCCTGTCCTGTGTGTGTGCTACCTCATTTGGCAACCAATTATCTCCCTCCTAAGCACCTCAATGAGCAAGTAAATGGAGTAAGGAGCAGCTGAATGTATCCATGTGACAAGAGGTAGAAGATATCTGTAGTGAGAGTACATATGTATGTGTGTGTGTGTGTGTGTGTGTGTGTGTGTGAGAGAGAGACAGAGAGAGAGAGAGAGAGAGAGAATAGAGATAGATTCACAAATTTGTATGGAAGACAGAAACTGTACTTCATATCTGGTCATTTTTGTTGTGTGTGAAAGCCAAAGGACACAGAAGTTAGTGTTAAAATGCTTTGGGGAGAGCGGTGGTTCAACACTCTGCTGCAGTAATCTGCTCAGCAAAACAAACAGCTGCGTAACCTTTAAGGAGAACAAGGATTTAGCACCTGTATCTTACCTGTCTTGTTTGCTTGAATGGATTGGGTTGCTGTTTACTATGCTACCTCTGGTGTTAAAAACAGGTTATAGACAAGTTATTCAGAAAGCATTTAATTAAGCAGATTAAAAAAAAGCAGCTTTTGTTTTTTTGCGAAAAGCCAAAGGACAAAGATGATCTTGGCTGTACGATTCTGTGGGGAAATTAATTTGGGGGGAAGCTAGCTGGGCCTTGATCAGTCCATTAACTTACTAACAAATGTCCGCTCAGGCACTGCAGGCAGCTGTGCAACCTTGAACAACAACATGCACTCAGTGTGGGCCAAAGCCACAACACCTGGTTAAAGTCTTAATCTGCAACGGGGAGCTGCGCTACAGCTTAACAGCTAAAATGTGCAGTTAGAACAATTTTTTTCACCCTTAAATTGCCTGGCACAGCTCACTATGCAATGACTGATAATATGTAGCAGCTTAACATGCTCTTTAGAGTAGATATATTTTGACGTTTTACTTTTGTTTGGATTGTAAATATTGGAAGTATTGGTGGCCTGCATAATCAGTTGACACTATAGATTAATTTTCTTTGCATATATCCCCATAATTGATATACTTAAAGGTGCATTACGTAAGATTTTACTGCCCCATAGCACAAAATGACCATAATATATCTAAAGGGGTTTGATTGTTGATCATGTGTGGGCCAAAGGTCAAGTTTTGATCAAGTATCCCTCCTCATTTCCAATTGCTCAAAGACGGTGCTATGAGCGAGCGACTGATGTCATAAAAAGAAATGCCGAAGCAGTAGTATTTTGCATTATTACCTCTCCAGTAGACATTGCTGTTGGGCCGTCTGCTCTAATTAGCTACCTTACCTGTCTCTGCTTTGAATATGTAACTTTTATATTTCTGTCCATTGCAGGCTACCGTAAGCTGTGCCAGAAACCAGTCAATGCTGCTACAATGCATTAGTCGCTGACAGAGGGTGATAAAAGTCATAAATTACTTAATGACCCTTTAAAAAAAAAGTCAGGTTGAGGCTTTAAAATAGTAAATGAGTGGCTGCCAATCTCTGTGAAGTTGCTGTCTTAGCTGTTGGGATGCAACATACATGGGTGCCTACACACACACACACACACACACACACACACACACACACACACACACACACAAGCACACACACTTGATTTACTTTATTGGCGTTCTTTAGCAAAGCAGAAAATACGACATCTGCTGTGTGAGATTGGAACAGGAGAGAGGAAGCTTTTCTTTCTCAAGCACTCCCTCCCTCCATCCCTCCTTCCTTCCATCCCTCCATCCCGACACCAATTCTTGCACTCCATCTCTTTCCGCTCTAAACCGGTGCCCTTTTCTTACCTCCCTCAAAATCCATTCCTCACTCTCTCTACCTCCTCCCCACTCCCCAAGCACTCTCCCTCTCTCCTCTTTCCTTCCCTCTCTCCTAGTTCCCTTCTCTATCTTCCTTTCTGCTAAGCTCTACCTCTCTCTCTCTACCTCTTCTCCTCTTAATCCGTCTCATCTTTTCTTCCAAGTTCCTCCCTCTCTCCACTTCCAGTCCACTTTACAATGTTCATACTTCTTTGTCTGTCTCTCTCTCTCTCTCTCTCCTGCTCCCTCTCTTTGCCACTCTCCGCTGCCATCCCTCACTGTTTTCCTAAAGGATTCACACTGAAATTGAGTGAAAACATCCAAGCGTGAAATAGTCCAGAGAGGGTTCTGAACGCTGACTTGTTATTTCATTTCCAGGATGAAACAAGGGCATTAATACTTAAAAGCCCTGTCTGTCCTGACGGCTCACTAAGACACTAAGAAGAGCATTTGCCTCCATTCCTCCCTCCTTCGCTTCCTTCCTCGCCCATGCGTTCGCTCGCTTGCTCTTTTGCTTGCTTACTAATTCATATTCTCAATCGTTCACTCACAAATGCATTCACTCACTCACTCACTCGCTCAGTCTATGTAATATGTAAATCAAGTATTTATCAGATAACAGAGCATGCTAATCACAACATCACTGTTGACTATTCTTCGCTCTCCTAATCTTTCTCTTTATTGCTGTTTTGTTATGCTTCATGATTGCTTTCAGTTTACTTTGGGTGTGTTCTTAAGCACCGCTCACCCCACCACCCATCTTTTGGGGGCCCCAAGGCCGTGCGGGTGCTGCTGTTTAGGTGGTAATTACGCCACTAATGACCCCAGAAGAATCAACACATTAAAGATAATACATTAAAATTTATGGAAATCCTTAATTAGCTGAATCGATGTTGAATGAGGCAGCAAACTGAGAGGCTCGCATTAATGACAGCTAATGTAAACTAACAACAACCAAAAAAAAAAACACAAGAGAGAGGAGAGAGAGGATAGACAAGAGGAAACAGGGAAAGTGATTCTTTTTGAACATTATTTCCCTTGTAACTGGAGAGAAGGGCTTGGGATAAAAGAAAGGAGAAAGAGAGAGAGAGAGAGAGAGAGAGAGGGAAACAGAGGGAGGGTGGGTGGAAAAGGCAGCATGTATCAGAGTGAGAAACAACAATAAAGGAAATAAAATAGAGAGAGGAGGGGTCTGCTAGAGAGAGAGAGAGAGAGAGAGGGGGGAAACAGGAGACAGAGAGAAAGACTGACAGAAACAAATTAAGAGACAGATAGAGATGAGATTTAGAGAAATAAATGTTGTTTATTCCAAAGCCAAGCACAATTAACTGTGGAACTGCTGGGCATACCGGATGCTTTGGCATCCTGATTAGTCCAATGAGAGATGAGAATTTCCTAGTGCCACCGGGAGAGAAGCAGGCAAACATATTATCACAAGGATAGATAAACAGAGGGCACAGAGCTTAGGGAAATAACGTGTGGGATGTGTGTGTGTGTGTGTGTGTGTGTGTGTGTGTGTGTGTGTGTGTGTGGTGTGTGTGTGTGTGCAATGAGAGGGGAGGGCTTTAACAGTTGCATCTACACATTATCTACCCCAACATGAGAGAAACATGCAAAAATACTCTCTCTAATTCTCTCTCTCTGTCTCTCTTTATCTTGCCTATGTTCACTTCAACACAGCTGCAAACACACACACACACACACACACACACAGACACACAGAGACACACACAGACACACACACACACACCATGATAGATCCAAACTTGAGGCAGACAGGAAATTGCTATCCCGCAGCAGGGTGAAGACGGAGGGAAGAAAGGCGGGAGAGAGGGACGGAGAGAGAGAGGAGGGGAAAGAAAAGAGAGAGAAAGGAAAGGGGGAAGAGGGGAGGGGGAAGAGGGGAGGGGGAAGCTCTCCTCTCTCTAGTATTATGTCTGTCTCCTTGGATTGATTTCCACACTGAGCTACTATCAAGCACACTGGGGAAGACTGCAGTGTGTCTGTGCATGTCAGTGTGTGAGCAAGAATCTGTTATGTATGCGCCACTGTATGCACATGATATGGTGCATAGTGTGTGCTAGTGTGTGTTTAAGTGCGCGTGCGTGTGTGTATGTCAATCTGCCTGTCTATGTTTGAATTTGTGTGTGTGTGTGTGTGTGTGTGTACACATCCAGTTGTGTGTGTATTTGTGCATGCACATGTGTAATGTGCCTCTGCATGAGAGCGTGTGTGTATTTGCCCATTTGTGTGTGTGCGTGTGTGTGTGTGTGTTAGACTGAATGCCTTAACAGAAACGTTTTGCCCAGGTTATATTCTAAGGTAAGTCTATTAAGTGTTGGCTATGTGTAATAACTGAAGATTGTCTGGCATTGTATCGCATCACCACTATCAAAAGAAAACCTTGTGCTTCCAAATAGTCATATAGTAAGAGTCACAGAGCTGCCACTGCCGACAGCAGAGACCAAACTGTGCCGGATACGTACTGTATGGAGTTCTCTATGCGTGTGATGGTGAGGAAGGCAGCCAGGTTGGCAGTGTAAGAGGAGATGACGATGAGAGCAAACATCCACCAAACCCCCATCATCATCCTGGTAGCCAGGGTGGTGTAGGGCACCTCTCCACCTAGAGAGAAAGAGAGGGAGACAAAAACAGAGAACGTTTAGCGAGAGTTTGAAAATGATGAATATATCAACACACTTAAGAAACACAAAAATGAAATAGAGCTATGTTAATCCAACCATAATCTTTTAGGGTGTGTTTTTTTGGCACAGATCTGTTCTTAGAGCGGTCTAAACGGGGAGAAACTGCAGAGAATCGTATTTACGCTCCTGTAGAAAGACATCAAAAGACCAGATCTTTGCCACTATGGGTAAAGAGATATTTGAGATTGAGATTTTAATATTTCTGTGTAAAAGTGGTCTATGACTGTCTACATCTCCCTGAAAATGACTTAATCAGTCTCATAACCCCGAGCACAAGCTTGGCAATTGATTTTTTACTTTAGATGCATATTTATTTGAAGATATTTTGTACATTTTTTATCTTGTTCTTCAAAATTTGACTTACGCTGAAAAAATAGTCAAAAAGGAAAGTAAAAAGGTTGGCATAAAGGTTGAATTGAATTGAAATGTCTTGAAATCAGACGAAGATATGCTATTGCAATAAATTAGTTTGAAAAAAAAAAATCTTGAGATCAGTCTGAATAGCAAATATAAATGCTTGCCAGACTATTGTTGTCCACAGACCTCCCCATTAAGCTTTAATGCTGCCTTGAGCACATTACGGTGAAAAGTGTCTTGTCCATCTTCAAATATAAAGCCTCTTTATCCCCATCTCGCTTTATAAAATGCTTTTCTGGCCTTGTCCTCTCAGGTCTTGTTGCGCTACAGTAAAAGCTACCTGCCTCGACTTTCTGTGAGCTACAAAAATGACTGTCAATCTAACCTCAGCCCTCCAAAAAAAAGAATCTATTTGTTCAGGAACCAAAAAAGAAAATACCACACATCGATTTGTGGCTTTTCTATTCCGCTCAGTTGGATTGTGACCCATCCGATTCATACTTACACGCACACACATATAGACACACAAGTTCCCAGACAATATGCGTACACACACACACACACAGATGATTGATCTGCAGCCTATGAGCTCTTCCTTGCTGCCTTTATTGAAGCCTGTTAGAAATTAGCCTCATTCATCCTTGTAGCAGGGGATCGCTGCTACGTCGACTCAGACCGACAGCCACTCGCCTCGCTCCCAATTCCCCCGGCCAAGACTCGGTAATATATTTGACACCCACGCAATCCCATACTCCTCTCTCTCTCTCTTTCTATATGTTCTCTATCTTTCTCCTCTGTCTTCTTGCTCTTTCCCCCTCTCTCTCTCTCACGCCTTATTCTGAGTACCTTATTGCATTCGATTAAATTCAAATTCTTTATATCTCTCTCTTTCTCTTTCTCTCTCTGGGTTTATCTATCTTAGGCAGGAAATTTGCTGTTGACATGAGGGTTTGCCAGCAGCCTTAAGGCGCTATACTGTGTTGTACTGTACTCTATGTTCTGTTCAAATAATGTTATAACACCGTGTGCGCGTGTGTGTGTGTGTGTGTGTGTGAGAGAGAGAGAGAGAGAATGTGTATGCGCTTGTTTGCTTGTGTGTGTGTGTTGCACTATTCTCCCAGACATCTATCCTCCTATGTGTTTGATATAGAAAGGTGTGACTTTCATCCAGGTCCTCAATCTTGTTATACGTTTTGAAAGCGTATTCATTTTTCACGCCTCTTTATGTAGTTTCTCTGTTGAGGGCCACATGTGCGGTGCTTATGAAATTTTTATTTTCATTTCATTTGTCCTATATTTTATCAGGTAGTCTCAGTGAGATAGAGATCTCTTTTGAGAGAAGAGAGACCTGCTGAGAACACAAAACATTCATAAAATTGACAAAGAAAATCCACAGCGCAGTGTGTAAACCTGAACCCGTTCAGCAGGCCCTCCTTAATAAAAGATTTATTATGACGCTTTCTCACCGTGTATCTCACTCTGTCTGTGTTTTGTGTGTATTTCTCTCTCCCACTTTATCATTTCCCACCTGACTCTCACTTTGTCTCTCACTTCAGCTTCATCCCTAGCGTACTAATTCAGATTGCCACCCCAGTCTCAACGCTCTGTAAATAGATGTACATGTAAATTAATAAACACTTAAATTATCTGTTGTTGTTTCAAATAATTAATTGTTTTTAGAGAAAAACAATCTCCTGTTATTGATTGCAATTACTTGTGGCCTGCTAAACATGAAACTGACTTTCACTATGTTTAAAGCCAACAAGCTTTTTGGAGGTTATGTATTTAGCAATAAAACCTTATCAGTTTAAAAAAAAAAAAAAAAAAATCGTTCTGGTAAAGTTCATGCAGTTAACTATTCACAAGGAATTATTGTGGATTTGCCAGTAGGAAAATGAATTGAGATTTTTTTTTTCTTCCAAGACTAAATGCAACCAGCATGCACAGACATTTTTCCCCACAATACACCAAAAATGTCCAAATATATGCCAGACCATGACCGCAATATCTTGGACTTCAATAGCTTCTGAAACATGACTTTTGTGAATCATTCCACCTGTAGTAGGTATTTTGGGGTTTGGGGTTTTCATATTGGCAATATCCAGGGAGGACTGATTAAGACCCCAAAGGAAACGTATTGCAGAGTCCCAGAGTAATTTTCATGTTGATTCCTGGCTGTGTAAGTGACCTTTATAAAATATTTAATATGGTTTGGGAAATGCCTCTGCTGAGCTCCAGCATCTAAATATCCCAAAATTTGAAGTCAGGGGGTCTTTTGTTTAGTTGTTTTAGGTGTTTTATAGTTCTGTGTGTCCCTGGACACTGTCTAAATTAAACCAAGCTCTCAACAATAGACCTTTTGAAAAGGTTATCCTCTCCTCTGCACATCTTGTGTGTGTGAGATGTGAGAGAGAGAAAGGGAGAGAGAGAGAAAGAGAGAGAGAGGGAGAGAGAGAAAGTGGGATCGCCTTTGTAGGAAATGATATAAACTTGGATTTATGAAAGTCAATAAAACTAAGTAAGCCTTGAGTGGGTTGAAAAGGCCCTTGATACGGTTTATTTGAAGACAGGCTTTTGTTTCATTTTAAAGGTGCCAAAACTTCAGGAACTTCTCCTCCACTGTAAACTTGAGCACCAGCTCCTGACTAATCCACAGTTGATATAACAGTGAGGCACACACAAATTGATATATCATGATAAAAAACATGAAACAATAATTGATGCACAACACGTCAGACAAGCCATGATCAGTTACAATTTAGAATCAGTTTTGGATGTTTATTGAGAGGAGAACTGAACCTCATACGCTTAATTTCTCAGATAGAGGGTGTATGCCTCACTTTATTCAGTTGCTCTTGATGACGAATCAAAAGCAAAATCAAAACGTTTGCAGTCGGTATCAATACTGAGCGCTGGAAAAAAAAAATCACACACAAAACTGAATCTTGATGGAGAAAGCTAATCCCCACAACAGCTAAAGTTGGAAGTTGTTTGTCAGTGAATTTCGAAAGAGGTACTGGTCCTAAAAAGTGATAGAATTTGATCATCATTGTAATCTTGTGCAATTTTGTGTAATCGTATAACATTGTGTTGACTCCAAGAAGATTTGATTTTTAACAATGTAGCCTGCTTTGAAATCCACGATTAGATCAACAGGTAAAGCAATGATTGAAAAATAGCTATTTGTTGTTTGCTTGTTTCTTTATCTACCTTTAGTGAGGCAACAGACATGGCAGTGCACATGATATGAAATATGCACGTTTTATTTCTTAAGAATAAATAATTCTTACACACACACACAAGCATACAAACAGTCATACATCACTGTACTATCAAAACCATCGTATAAACAATGAATTGTACTATTGAAACCATCTTTCATACAGTGTATTGTGCTATCAAAACCATCTTTTGTACAGTGAAATACACCCAGATGGATGTTCATGTTGCCATACAGATAGGATAGGAGATAGGAGATAGGAGGCAGTCAGCAACTCAGTCATTCAGTCTGCCAGCTATTTAGTCGTGTGTCGTGTGTGTGTGTGTGTGTGTGTGTGTGTGTGTGTGTGTGTGTATGTAAGCATGCAATTGTACCACAAGCACATCAGCGAGTCAGCACCTTAGGGTTGCTAACATATACAGTATATGCCTAATGGGTTCATTGAAGAACACCCATGCTGTATGTTAGAGCTCTTCAAGGGCATCTTCAAGGAACTGTCCCACATACTCCTATCTTAGAACTGAAGGGCACTCGGAGATAGCAGACCTCCGCCAAGGTTCGTGCTATTATTGCTTGTTTGTGAGTCAGATCCAGATCCGCTCCAAATTTTAATGGGTTCTTCCTTGGCCCATGCTACACCCTTCCACGAAGTTTCATGAAAATCGGGCCAGTAATTTTTCCGTAATCCTGCTAACAGGCAAACAAACAGACAAACGGCACCGAAAACATAACCTCCTTGGCGGAGGGAATAAGGGTGTCGTTCTTCTGCAGAGGTTCTTTCAAGGAACCACTGTGGGACTACAGAAGGACGCAACTGTAAATTTGGCATGGTGACACGTCCCCTTAGGACTTAGAATGTGTTCAGACGATGACGGTGGCACACATTTAAGCGCGCTTCTCTTCATTGTTTTCCGCGCGCTCAAGGGATAGGCACTCTCTCCTTCGCCAGGGCGGTACACCTAGTGTTTTCATGAGCGCACCATAGTAGAAAGTGCTTCTACTTTTGCGCGGAGGAAGTGCTGGGAGCGTGGTACGTTACCCACAGCAGACCAATCAACATCGATGATAAACACGAGTGACTGCAAAACAACCATGCAGGAAAAGCTCATCCGTTCGTCACAAGGATTATCAGCTATAATATCAGCTATTATAGCTAAGTTAGCCTAGTCCTAGCCAAGTTCACACACAGCAGGCTTTCTCCTTGCTTTTTTAAACACGTGCAAAAGGCGTCGTCTGAACGTACCCTTGGGGAGTCATTCTTCTGGTGCTCTTCAAGGTACCTGTTCAGGGTGTCTTGAAAACCACTCATGAAAGCCCTTTTAGTTTATTTTTAGAGTGTGTGAATTTGTGTGTGTGTGTATATGTGTGTGTGTGTCCATTTGCATATGTGTGTATGTTTGTGGACTCTAGAGGAGGCATAGCTATCCTAAAGGAGCTTTTGTGGATGTCAGCTTGGCAGCTTCAAAGACGCCCTGCTGTGTCCCCTCAGTACAGCTCTCCACTCTAACCTCCATGTCGCTCGCTCTCTATCTCTCCTGCTTTCTCTCTCATTCACTGCTGTGTCCCCTCTTGCCCGGGGGCACACAGCATTTCTCTATTTCTTCCTCCTTCCCCCTCCAAATGGGGAAAGCCTGGTAAGCACAATCTGCAAGCCTAGTTAAGGCTCGGTGTGGAGAGATAGTCCATGTCTACAGTGAGACTACAAGAGGAGTGAATTGGAGATTTGGCATGGTGACACTTCCCCTGAGGTCTTAAGGATAAGGAAGTCGTTCTGCTTAAGAGGAATCAGACTCACATGTAGCCTTCAACTGCTTCATTGACTGACTGGCTGGCTGGCTTCCTGGCTGCCTACCTGACTGATTAGATAGCTGAGTGACTGGTCCCTTGGCTGTATGATTGACTGACTGATTGACTCTCTAACTAGCTGCCGTCTGAGCTAGCTGACAGACCAACTGCCTTTCCGTCTCATTTTCTGACTGATAGCACTATGTCTGCTGTATCCTCTCATGTCTGCACCTCTTCCAATTTGGTGATCCGATTGTCTGACTGCTTGATATCTGGCTGGCTGACTAAATAACACAATCGTTTAAGGAATACTCTTATGTATTCTCATTCACTTTTTTCCCCCCTTGATTGTAATCCGCCTTCATCTCCTTTATTTCACAATTTCCTTACTTGTTGACTCTTTTGCAAACGTTGTTTTCTCCCAGGCAGTATTTCCCAGACCCTCTCTCTTGATTGTATTCCAGCCACGTCTCTGGTAAAAGTGTTCTCAGATTGACTGACAGGACAACTAGCTGGCTAGTAGTCATTATCACTGATCTTTTTTAACCTTTACTCATCCAGGGAAGGGTTTTGCTGAACATGATTTTTTTCAGTAATATCCTGTTAGACATGAAAACAGTTACACAGAATTCCCATCTGAGAGCTGTCCAGTCTCACCACACCACCAACTACAGTCTTATACTCTCGTCTAGTTATTAGTCCTTATGCCTCTTTCTAATCCTCCCTCTTTCTTATGTCAGGTTTCTCTCATAGACACTCTCTCTCTTCTTCCTCTATCTCTGATTTTGCCCTAATTTCCCCATATTCCTGCCTTTGGGCTCATGCAGGTAAATGCACACACAAACACAACTGAGGGTGTCAAAGTTTCATTGCTGCTGTATGATTCGAGTCCAAGAGAGATAATAAGAAAAGAGGGAGCGAGAGAGAGAGAGTAAAGGTTGAGTGAAAAATAATGAGGAACATGTTGAACAAGTGACCAATAGAGAGAAAAAAGAAAATACATCATTAGGGTGAATATCTACAAGATTCTGTTAAGGTTGATCCTGAATTAGTTCGTTCCAACCAAATTTAGAAGATATGGGTAAAATATCCTTCTTTTTCTCAGGTTTTTATTTGCAGCACACTGATTTGAATAGGATAGAAAATGTGTGCTAGGCGAGAATTTGCACAAACTATTATTGTATTCCTTGCATTTCCCTTGATTGTGATTGACCCCTATATCATTTACTGAATAGCAAAATTCTGGCTGGCATTCCCATAGGCCAGCGGAGGCATTAGGGTGCTTTGAAAAACATATGTAAGGAAATATAACGTGCACTTGGTCCTCACACATCTGCCAAGTCAGGATGCTGCATAACTATCTGGCAAGCAAATTAAGTGCTCTACTACTTTAAATATATGATAGCAGTGGGCCTCCTCATCCCTCATCCCTCGGTCCAGAGAGACAAACTGTAATCAGTGAGGAGGAGGAGGCGTGGGGCGAAGAGCCCTTGACCCTGTCTGTGTGTGTGTGTGTGTGTGTGTGTGTATATAGAGCCTGTAAATCCTGTTTGGGTGACTAAGAGGCCATCCCTGGACATTTAGAGGGAGAGGAGACAGAGAGAGAGATAGAGAGAGAGGAACAGCCTTTTCAGGCACCAAAAGGCTTACAGGCTCTACACCAGCCACACACACACACACACACACACACACACACACACACACACAGGGGCAGCCAGGCTTTCCAGGGGGAGTCACTTGTACAAAGGCGTCAGTCTTTAAGGAAGTTGTTTCACACCACCCTGGTTCACTTCACCGACCTTGCTATGTTACAAGGTTGGATGTGAAACCACCACAGGCAAACTGTACTTTCAGAAGCCATCTAGAATGCAACGCTTTTCTGTCCTCCTAAAGACTGCATGGACAGATGATAATCCAGCTCTCAGTGCATTATGTTGCCCTTTGCTTAGAGTGTAAAAATGAATTTATTTCTTTATACTCCTCCGAGACATCAGAGTGCACAGCCTGTGAGCAGGTATTAGCCTAGTGGGCTGTAGCAATCACTCTGTTGTGGCAGAGGTATGTTGTCAGGTTGGACATTTTACCACCACTTTTTTATGCATTTTATTGCCTTTCCTCTTGTTTGTCTTTATTTTATGCTGAAAATCACCACAATAATGTACCCTATGATGTGTGTTATGGAGAATAAACTCATAACAATAACGTTTTATTATTTATAAACTGATTACTAGCTACCTTTTACCATTACAACAGTGTATTTACAAAGCAATGAAGTCTGAAAGAATTCGACATAGCTGGTTCTGTTGCGACCAAGTGGTCTATCATTCGCCTCCCTGATTGATTTACTTGTAAGATGGATTTGGTTACTGTCTACATGAGTAAAATGCAACATTGCAAATGGAGACAAAACTGTGCCCTATCTCCCTCTTTTTGTGCTTGTAGCCTAGTTTCTGTTTAACTACTAAAAAATGACCAGATGCCATTTGTTCCACCGTGACAAAAACCACGACAGCATGACATACAGAAATGAGGAGGCTGTAATTCAAAGCGCACCCAAACAACCAGGAGTGTTGCTGGCAGGCTGAGTATAGAGATGTGTGTCAGAGATGGCGGTGAGTACTTTGACAGATTCCTTAATAGAACAACGCATTAGGATTAGAGAGGGGAGGGAGGAGAGGGTGGAGAGGGTGGAGAGGTTTGTCTTGTGGTGTCAGGAAAACAGCCAGCATCTCAATGTCAATAAGACAAAGGAGTTGGGGTTCGACTGCTGAAGGGGTTGGGGCGCTCTTGACTCAACTCAACTCTAGAGCTGAGCAAAGCGATAAAGTGATAAAGGCTATTGGGCTGAGCCTGGACGCTCTGGAAAAGTGGTAGAAAAGAAGACGTTAGCAAAGCCATCTGTGATTACGGACAATGGCCTCCATCCTCTTCATTGCTTGCTGTTGATGCAAAGGATCTCCTTCAGCCACCGGTTCATTCCACTGAAGTGTGGCGAGGAGTGCTTGAGGCGTTCACTTGTGCAGACTGTCATCTGGCACTGCAATCTCCCTCCGCAAACAACATCAGAGAGGACATTAGCTGACAGGCAGGTGGCTGAGAAATGTTTTGAAATGTACGAATAATCAATCTCTCTCTCTCCTCTCCCTTCTACAAGTTTAGCCAGTGAGGAGGGGCTGAGCACTCCGTTCACGGTTCTTAGACCTTCTTATCTTTAGACCTGCGAATATGACTATGAAACGCCCATCATTTTTTAAATCTACATTCCTACTGCCAACTGTTCTGAGGCTTCTCTCCAAAGTTGCGCTATCACACTTCAGTTACTCTTGGATGAAAGACGAACAGGAACAGTTCATTAGGGCTTTTTAAATGAGAAGAGGGAAGTTGGACCGTGTTCAGCTGATGTCAGCTCTCAGTTGGAATTACTGCAATCCTTCCACAAAATGATGCAACTTTTTTACCACACTTTAGTTCTTTCACAGTCCAAGTGTCCAGCTGAAGGACATTTTGGCAGGGATGGACACTGACAGCTTGACAAGGATCGAACATGCGACCATCCACCTGCGGGACGATCTCTGTAACCGCCAGGTTACTCCAGCGACAACGTTACAGCACTGAGTAATTAACAGAAGTGGGAAATTTATAGATTTGACATTTTCCATTGACAGGACGGAGAAAAGGTAATTATAAAGAGTGACAGTTACTAAAATGGGAAGTTAATTAGTTGTCTCCTTGATAACATGAACAAGGCGACTGCAAATCGTTTCTCCCCATAAGAGTAGATGCACTGAATGTAAACTGTTGAATTCTACTTCAGTCGTTCAAATGGGAAGGCAAGGATACTCAAATTCGATAGATGACCAACTTTGTAATGGTCTCCTTTACTGTGCAATTTAGTAAAATATGCCATGCACAAGCCCTGTGTACGGTGGCCATTTTAGAACATCTTCAGCCTTACAATGTCCATCTAAATCTGTTAAACGCCATCTAAGTTTGACAAAGTACAGCTAAACCTGACGCAAGTCCACCTAAATCTGATGCAAGTACAGCTTAATCTGACAAAGAACAGCTAAACCTGACACAAGTCCAGCTAAATCTGCCGAAGTACATCTACAAATGACAAAGGCAGCTGAGAATGTCCTAAAATGGCCACCGTACCTGTGATGGACTGGTAACTTGTCTAGGGTTTCCCTGCATGCTGGGATTGGCACCAGCCCCTCATGACGCTGAATAGGAGGAATAAGCAGGAAGCAAGAGGAATAATATACATGATGTCATTCTGTGAAACTCCGTTTCAAATTTTCTTACACTGCCTAAACAACCTTACACAAACAACTTAACTGATCATCCAATTTATAACACATCAAATCATATTGTTGTAAAATGTTTTCTCAAAGCCTCAGGTCTTACAAACAAAACAAAACAAAGTCTACACAATATTTCAAACTTCCCACATTGACAGGAGAATGTTCAAAGCAGCAGCATCTCGTTAAAGAAACCGCTTCTTCATTATCAAAGTATCAGAACGTTCCGTCGAAAGTCAAAATAAAACATGATTACTCATATCATCGAATGTTGTAGTTTTCTTTCTCCACTGAGTGGAAAGAGCAGGAAGAACAGAGAGAGAATTAAAATGTTTTCCAAGTAAAGAAAACACAAGTAAAACCCATCAACTTGTTAGTAGAGCCAATTTAAGTTGACAAAAACATGTTTTTCAAATTTGCATTTCCTATCACCGGTGCCTTGCAAACACCTCATATCACCAATATAAGCAATTACAATTAATGTAATTAACAGCTTCCAGTTTCCCCAGGGTGCAGAACATGCTTGGATATGACAAAATGTTTCTGAATGGCGATAATTATATGGAATTAGTGATAAACAGGTTTCTAAACACATTTAAGCTCAGGTTCCAACAAAAATAAGACAGAAAAATGTCATACCTAGTATCACATAATAACAATTTTGATTTGAAGGGCTCATTTTAATGATGGATCTTAAAGAGCTATGGTTGAATTCCTGTATATATTCTGAGGCGGAAAATAATAACAAAAAACAAACCAATAAAAAACGATAAGACAAATAAACATGTCTACTGTTGTTAATTTGTTTTGAGTGAAATAAACAGGAGCTGCTAGAAACACGGCTGAAAAATCGGTCGGATACAGAAGCTGTTTTTGTTGCATGTTTGACGCACAAAATTACCTCAGTTCATCTGCATCAAACATACTTTCACTCTATTTCTCTGCATCCCTCCCTCTCTCACTTTTTTCCCTGCCTCCCTCCACCTCTCCTCTCCTCTCCCCCCCCCCCCCCCCCCTTGTTGACATTCTGCAGTTAAAGGTAGCTCCAGATGAGTGCTGCTTTGAAGCCAGCCGAGCGGTGGGCACATCCAGGAGGGTTTTATATATGTGTGGCTTTCTTGTAAAGCTTCAAATCTCACCACTGAGCAAGCACCTCCACAGCCTCAGATTATACCCTTCTTCCGTCTGATGACTTGCAGGAATCATTATTTATTTATTTACCCTCTATCTCTCCCTTTGCTACTCCCTCACTCTCTTTTTTTTTTTTTTCTGCTCTGACAGACGGCGCCCCGGTGATTATAAACAACTTGGGAAAGACATATTAGGGTGGAGGGGCCGGGGCGAAGAGAGAGAAAGCGAGAGAGGGATAGAGAAAGACGGGAAGACGTGAGAGAGTGCATTCATCCCTCCTCCTCTCCGGTCCTCTGCCCTTAAATCTCTCCATCGTCTACGCGTCACCTCAAATATCCCTGGCTTGCAGCCTAAGTGCAGGGGGATTTTCCATGTGATGAGCAATTTTATTCGACCCATCAAGTGCCATCATCACAAGGCTACAGCGGGCCAGTAATGTTGAGGATTTGCATTAAGATGCACAGCGTTTACGATTCTAAAGGCTGCCTCGGTTCACCCCTTCCTCTTCCCTCCTTGAACGCTATCTCCCTTCCCAGCATGCTGTCCGATTTCCTAAGCACCTTAAACCATCATCAACACATGACAGGATATCAATATATAACATGGGGGAGTTGTATGTGTGTGTCTGACAGACGAGTTTGGGGGGGGGATCGTAGGGATGAAGACCAGAAGTGTGAAGGTATGAGAATGAGAAGAAAAGACAGAGGGCAAGTGGTGGCAATGATAAGGTTTACGGAATGCACAGGCAGGCACACACACACACAACACACACACACACACACACCAAAACCAAAGAGCGAGGACCACTGAGGAATAAACAGGATTACCTAATTTCCATGATGACACGATTATTGTCCACCGAGATACTTTCTTTGGGGACTAAGATGTATAGCGGATGTATAGCGTGTTTGCTTAAGTTTGTGTGTGTGTGTGTGTGTGTTTGTGTGCGTGTGCATTTGCTAGCTACATTTATTAAATTGATGGCGTTATAAAATAATATACATTTTAATTAATGTGAGAGGCCATGGGTAGAACTGATTCAGAGCTGTGGAGGAGTGATCCTCATATTCTATCAGCTGAGAAAAAGGTGAGATATTTCTAGTTGTTTATTTTTAGCTCATATTAGTTCAAGCTAATTGCAGCAGCTGTCTAAACAACAGCAAGAGGACTTCTCATGATGTATTTTAAATGATTGTTATATGTGAAAATTATATTCTATGCCTGTTTGTTTCAGCTTGACGCAGGCTTGAATCAGCTTTGTGTTTGGTATGCTGTCTGCATTTCCAAGAAAACAGGCGACATCATATGTAGGTGTGAGATTTTTAAACACCTATTTTTATTACTAAATGTCATCAATCAACCACATTATTCATATCCACAGCATACAGTAGGATATGAATCTTTCATAGAAAAGATGGATTGATTATACTTGGTTTACAAGACTTATTTCATCGTCTTTCAGGTACAAATATTGCAGATCTGACAAATAAGGGGGCGTTTTAATCTCTCTCTCTCTCTCTCTCTTTGTATGTGTCTGTGCATCTGTGTATGACAGCACAGAAAGCTCACATAAATTCATCTTATCATTTATATAATTTATTTTCCTTTCATCCTAACTGTAACATGTGTTGAAGGAGTGTTTGTATTATGATAATCACTTCAATATATGTATTCATATTCATGAATTTGCTATTAATATTTCATATTGGCAATGATTCACCTTTGATCCTCACAAATAGCTCTGGACCCTGTTGGCACTGACATGTACACCCACACATACAGTAGACACACAAACACAAAAACATGCACTTGAACACACGTGAACAGTCACACACAGAAACACACACGCTTGTACACCTGTATTTGAAGCACACACATACACAGACACATGCACACACACAATGACAGACTCTTACAAAGAAATGCATTGCAGGGGGGACATTGTGTGCAAATGTATACAGGAATAAGGAGAGAGGGATGAGAAAATAAGATGAGAGGGAGGAGGAGGTGAAGAGGGGAAGGTAGGAGATAGGAGAGGAGAAAGGAGGAGAGCAGCAAACAGGAAGAAAGTGGCCAAGTTCAACGTCAACCAAAACAAGCACAAAAGTTTCACAATATGATATTATAGCATAGTAAAAATTCATATGAAAACTGTTTCTGATTTCAGAAAAATATTGAGGTCACAATTTTACAACACAGTGCAAGTGGCAGCGATGGACGACTGTGGACGCCATCTCAACTTTCATTTTAGCACTATATTTATACGCTATATCAACATCAAAACATTTGCTGGGAATCGCAGAGAACAGAAGAGGAGATTAGGAGAGCAGAGTTGAGTGTGGGAGAGGAAGACAGGTGGAAAGAAAGAAAGAAACAGGTGAGGATATAGGAGCATCAGAGGAGGGCAGAAGGAGAGGAGATGAGAGACGAGAGTAAAGGAAAGGAAAGGGACGTAGCATGGAGAGATGAGGGTGAGAGAAAGAGAAGGATGGATAGATAGATGTGATAGATAGATATGAACACTTGTTCAATCTGTCGTTCACTCGCTCCTTCTTCCAGGAAGTAATGTACCAGAGAAAGGAAATGAAGACTGTCAGAATCTCTCTGCTCACTCACACACACACACACACACACACACACACACGAACAAGTCAGAGAAAAGGCATGTGTCTGCACGCTGCAAAAAATGTCCATCTTTGCAAGTCATTAAATCTTTCATTGAATCTTAAAATCAGATTTTTCCTCAAACAAGTGAAAAAATTGGTCAATGGAGTGAGATAATGTCACTTGTTTCTGATGTAATTTCACTTGTTTCAAGAATTTTCTTGGAAAAAAACGGGACAATATCCTGAAATAATGCAGCTCACTCCATTTGTTTCAAGGTACGAGCATTGGCAAAGTTGTGACAGGCTACAGCCAACAGGTTACACTGTGCACTCAAAATAGATGAATTGCCTCTGCCAACAGAGTTGGACGGGGTGTTATCGCCCCTTTCTGTTTGTTTGTCTGTTAGCAGACAAAAACGTTCTAAATGGATTTGCATGAAACTTTGTGGAGAGGTTGGTAACAGGGCAAGAAAGAACTGACAAACTTTTCATACTGATTGGCCAAAGGGAGGCGTGGCCGTGGCTTCTCACTAAATGGCATATAACTCCTGAACAGAATCACGTTAACACCATCAAACTTTGTGGCGTATCAGCAGACAGAAGAAGAGGCAAACCCTCCATTACTGGCCCAATCAAACAACATGGGGGCACTGGAGAGCTCATTTTCCGGTTTAAACATAAACTTGGTCCAGTGGTAGAAGGGAAGCCCTAATGGCTACTGAACAGATATAGTGCTGATTGGTCATGTGGTGTTGTGATAATCGGCTGAAATGTGTAAAAGTGGCTAGAATTTGAACATATCTCATGTCCCATTTCAGGTCCAGTCATGAAAATGTGTGCATCTCTTGATGTGAAACAAGTCGGTAATGGCCATGCAAAAAAATATTAACTTTTGGTGAAAATCCGACATGTGAAACTGATATATCTTGACAATTGCATAGCGTTGGTGGAGGAATGCGCTCTACTGAATGCCATCTAGTTTCAACTAAAATTGCCCAAATTCAAAACTAAGAAAAAAGGAAACACTTGATCCTTGATTACATAAATTGCATTGTTTCCTTGTGAGTGCATCTTTTATTTTTTTACCTTTGTAATGAAAAACACTACTTTAACAGCATGAATCAGCAAATGCATGACAGCCAATCAAAACTATTCAACAAAGCCATTGTCTGATTGTACACAGACACAGGCTGAACTCGATTTCAAACTATATGATTAAGAACAATAAATAGATAACAGTCATAACTGATTACTGAGCTGCAGAACGTTCAGGTATGTTATTATGTTGCCAAGGCAGGTGGTTCAACACAACACATTCATTTGATTCAAAGATGTCAGTTGAGTGTGAACGTGAAGAACTGAACGTGTTGTTTTCAGTACTTACTTTGGCAGTTGTTTTTTCTGGGATACATGTTACCTAAACCACATCAGTGTGCCTTGAAGGATTACAGCGGGCCACAACACACCACTCTTTTGACAAAGACCTCATTTTGTAAGGTGACAAGCTGTTTTTGGTTATATTTAAGATAGATGCACTGAAGGAAAAATGTGTGCTGCAGTCTGTTCTTGCTGTATGTCTCCTCTCTGTTTGGATTTTATGTCTCCCTGTTACACTGCCGTTACAGAGACCAGAGAAGTTCCAATCTGATTTCCGAGGGTAATGTCTCTTTCACTCTGTATCTTTGCCGAGTCGACATGTTCAGAACATGACTTAACTTGAAAACCCACAAGAGTTCAATGTGTGTAATAGGAATATGAGTTTCAATATGAGTTCAACAGGGAAAAAAAAAAAAAAAAGATGTTCAAATTGTACAGAATCACCCTTAGGGGGGACGTTGAAATGGGGTTCTGTACTCACTGCGGTTAGTTCGTGGAAGTCGGCTCAATTTCACAAAAAGAGAGCAAATTAAAAGATTGAAATGCAAATTATTCCCCCACTTAGCTGTGCTGCGGAGCGTGCTCACCATGCAGATATCAGCTGTGTCTGCGTGTGTGTGTGAGAGGGAGATAGAGAGAGAGGGGAAGAGATTTTGTGTGTGTGTGTGAGATAGAGCAAGAGGATGTGTCTTTGTGCTTATGTGTTTGTGTGTGTGTGTGTGTGTGTGGGTGTGTGTGCGTGTGTAGTCAGGGGAAAGAGATAACACTTTACATTATTACATTTCACCCTAGTTGTCCCTATGGAAGAAAGTACAGTTAATGTTTTACATTTGGACAAAAAATGAGAGCAAAAACGGAGAGCAAGTGTTTTGATGGCCCTTTTCCAAGAATTGAAAATAATTGGAAATGGCAACTTCTCAAATCGATTTTTTCAGCAGTTTGGTTTGGATCTCTCTCTCTCTCTCTCTCTCTCTCTCTCTCTCTCTCTCTCTCTGTCTCTCTCTGGCCTTGAAATTTCATTTATAATGAAGTTTTTTTTCTTGTAGCAGAACTACAGCTGGAAAGTCATTGGTGCACAGACAGCAACACACTCACACCCATTCTGCCATCCCCTCACGACTACACACACACATGCGCACACACACACATGCGCACACACAACACACACACACACACACACACACACACACACACACACACCTGTTCAGTACTTTGAGCAGACTGACTCAATGCCTTAATTGTGATATCCGGACTACAGTCTTGAGTGTCACAGAGTGCAGGTGAAGTTGGAAATATCTCTGACTGCCTAATGGGGTGAACTGAGAAAGCCTGAATAGGTTTTCCATCCATGTTTTTCACCCAAAATCTGTGAAGGCAGAGATTGAAGTTTGTCGTCGGGGTTTTGGGATTCAGCTGATACGACTCTGCTCTAGATCTGTGTGTGTGTGTGTTTTATTTATTTGCTTATGTATTTATCCGGGGATCTGGATGCGTGACTCAACAACAGTCTTTACTCACTCTTTCTGTCACTAACAATCACAAAACTATGGTCCCTCAATAATGTAGCCCTAAAGAAGCCTTCCTGATATCTGTGCTAAGAATAAACAATAAAATACTTCCTGGAAACAAGATGATGGCCGCTGTTGTTTAATCAGTTGTGACAAACTACACAGCAAACCCTGTTGATTTAGAAATGTCAGTATCCAGTTTTGTGAAATGAAGCAAGGTTGTAGTACATTACACTTGCTTACAGAATCTCTCATGTATAAAATATTTTTCACAGTTTCACTCAAATTTTGTATTTCCAACTGAATGTATCCTTTGGCAAAATCGTGATCAACTTTACTCTGTGTGTGTGTATGTGTGTGTGTGTGTGTATACGAGTGTGTTTGTGTGCCTGCCCTTCAGAGACATTCCGACCAACTTGCTGCGTCATCGCTTGTAAACATTCATCTAAATTGGCTGCCTTTTGGCCTTGGGGTGCAATATTTTTTCCTGGAATAAATGAAGATGGAGCAGCCAGTGAAGTTCCAGATTGCACTGGGCTAAGTGTGGAGACTGGAGATAAACTCCTGGCCTCTTTGTGTGTGTGTGTGTGTGTGTGTGTGTGTGTGTGTGTGTGTGTGTGTGTGTGCCCTCATGCTTGTGAATGTGCATATAGAAAGTGTGTTATAACTTCCTATCAACCCTCCACAACAGCTGGGGTAGCTTTGGGTACTGTGCTGTGTGTGTGTGTGTGTGTGTGTGTGTGTGTGTGTGTGAATGTATGCAGAAATCGCTCGACATTGGAGTTATTACAGAAAACACTCATTTCTTTTCTTCTCTTCCTTTCTTCAGGCCTCATCAGCAGTTTTGCCTCCTTTTCACAGTTGAAAGGAACATAAAAATGACTGAGTCAGCAGAAATTTCTTTGAGCTTATTTACAGGCTGTTTCCCTGCTCGCCTCCTATATACAGATCAATACAATCTGTGTATAATATAAGGGTTACAACATCCATCGGGAAGTCAAGGCTGTCTGTGTGAATGTGTTGGTGTGCATGTGGATGTGTGTGTATCAATGTGCATATCCCAAACAGCACAAGTAAGGCTTTTTCCCACTGGAGGAGGAGCAAGTTTCACACCCCAGTGTTCAGCCAATCTATAACATCTAAAAGTTGTTTAAAAAGCAGTGATGAATATAACTATTCATTAATATCTCAGCTTGATGGCATCCATGGTAGTAATAGAAAACACTAACACTGGCTTTGTTATATGGAGTTGAAGGGATAGTTTTGGCTTTTAAATGTGCTTAATGCACTGTGAGTCATTTCAGTCCATCCAGAAAGCACTTGCACCAGTGTTTTGGATGGTGAGATACAACAGAGAGCAGAAGTTGTTAGTGTTTGCTAGCAATGCTAAGCAGAGGGCTATGGAGCTGAAAACCATTTCACAAAAAAAATAATCTAAAAGACTCCTGTCCAAGATAACACAGACACAGAAAATACAAAAGTTTTTTCTTTCTTTTTTCTGACAGTAAAGGTAACATTTTTAAAGTGAACTTACAGCAGCCCAAAACACATCTTACTCTGTGGTGCATTTTTACTGACTGCCCATTTGGGAAAACGCGTTCCCATGTGAATCACCAAGTTGAAGTAGAATATTCTTTTTATACTGTATATAAATTTCGTCTTTCCCTCAAAATTCTGTTGAATCTCAAACTACATCTGAAAAGGACGAAGCAAAAAAGTTAGACCAAAAAGTATCCAAAATGTTGTGGGTGTGTGGAAACAAATTATACAGCAATCTGATAGAAAACCAACACTCACACACACTGTAACACACACGATATTAAACCAGTCAGCTTAGAGCCAATACTCTCCAATTTCTCCTGTCTCTCCCTCTCTCTCACCAAAACACATACTGACACACACACACACACACACACACACACACACACGCATACTGCATTCGGCTAGCAGCTAATGTGGTCTCATTATGGGTGACTGCATGCAGACTGTGTCTTGTTCTATCAAACCAATAAGACTATAGCTGCCTCTCTGAGTGCAACTTCTGACAGATGGCTCTCTCAGCAATTTTCCCTCGACTAGGACACTGCGTGGGTGTGTGTGCGCGTGTGTGCGTCTCTGAATATGTGCATGTGTTGCCTTTTTTGCAGATGCGCACGCATATGTGCATGCGTGTGTGTGTGTGTGTGTGTGTGTGTGTGTGTGTGTGTGTTTATATGTGTGTTAAGGCCCTTCACTTGACGGTGATTGTGTTTGAGTCACTCATATTCAATTTAAACGGTGTCATTCTCAATATTTCACATCTCCTTTCCCCTCTCTCTCTCTCTGTCACTCCTCTCCAACATCTCTCTCTCATTCATGCTGTCTTACCTCTGTCTTTCCCTCTCACTTTCTCACTTTTAGTCTGTCCCTCCTTTTCCTCTCTCTCTCTCTCTCTCTCTCTCTCTCATCTCCTCCCCCTTCCATCAAGGACAGTACGTCCACGCACTGAGGCAATTTCCACAGATACACAACTTAATTCACCGTTACATCATATATATTCCTGGAAGGTGTCTGCCTTGCTTGTCCCTTGGGGTGTGTGTCTGTGCATGTGCATGTGCATGTACGCGCGTGTGTTTGTGTGTGTGTGTGTGTGTGTGTGTATTTGGACAAAATGTCCTCATAAGGACAGAAAGATGAGGAATACACTCCAAGGTGAGCACATTTTGCCCGTCCTCATTTCTTCAAGATAATATTCTAGGGTTCGGGCTTGGTTTTAGGGTTCTATTAGGATTAGGATTAGGTTTAGGTTAGGGTAAGGGTTAAAATTAGGCATGTAGGGGAGAGGGTTAAGGCTTTAATTTTCTGACCACTAGATGGTGACAGAAACCGCAACACATTTGTAAATAACACACAGCAAAGCCACTGCACTACGGAGAGCCTACCAAGGACAAACTTTACAAAGCACCGTGCATAAAGGCTAATAGCAAAGTTAAACGTAGCTATGGAGAAGTGTCCAGATCTTTCTCCCGCTGACGGTTACATGTCCCACAATGACAAGTGAAGAGGTAGGTAGGAAGTTCACTAGTTTACTAAGTTTACTCCCTGGAAATCTTCAGGAATGGGAGGGGGTGAGGGCCGCTTTTTAACAGCAAGGGATGAGCCAAGCTAGTTAATTAAATCTAGCAATTAAATCTCCACATAGCACACATTAGTTTCAGGGTTGGTTTTAAGGTCTGATATCGCTTATTGCAGGTTTAAGGTTGAGGTAAAGTGTAATGGAATGGAATGAATGTAGTCAGTGAAGGTCCTCACAGGTATATCAATATGTGTGTATGTGTGTGAGAGAGAGAGAGAGAGAGAGAGAGAGAGAAAGAGAGAAAAGATGAACTGTTGAACTGCTGTTGCCCTGAGACACCACGGCCCTATTCTGCACGATGAAATAGTAATCGTAAGAAACGTAAAATGTGCAGTCACACACATACCCACATGCCAGAGCGCACACAAAAAAACACTTCACTTCACACACACACACACACACACACACACCCACACACACACACACACACACACACAGGCACACATCAGTGCAGCGTTGTCAGTCATCCTTGTCTTTTGTGGTGGCTAGAAAACAACAGTTTCACTTCTCCGCCCCCGTCTCCAAAGCAACACTCGGAGGACAGAGGCGATGGATGACAGCGACTCTCTGTCTCTTGCTCTCTCACCCTGTTTCTTGACACCTCATCCCCACAAGTTGTGCTCTCACTGTCTCTACAAAGTTTCTCTCTGTCTATCTCTCTTTTTTTTTGCTCTCACATTGTTCCCTGTCTCTCTGCCATCTCTCTGTCTCAGTAAACCCCTCCTCCTCCTCCTCCTCCTCCTCCTCCTCTCTTTTTCTTGTTCCTCTGTCATGAGGTTGAATTGTTATTTTGTCAGAACAGATATGAGTTATAAGTACAAAGTTCAGAACGACATTGATTATTCAAACTCAGTTAAAAAAGAATGGAAATCAATTGATGTCCTAATGGATTAGAAGTGAGGCTGGTTTATATTTTTATTTTTTGTAATTTTGGTAAGTTAGAGTGCGTAATTGCATTTGTGGCTAATTTGATTAGGCAGTGAAGTGGCCCTTATCTCCGGGGATTAGACAGGTAAAATGTGAAAAAGTATAGCGCTATAAGCAAGCCTTCAGGGAATAGCTTTAACAAATGTTCTCTCTGTCGCTCTCTCTCTTCTCTTTAGAGAATAAATTCAACATACTGCACACTTCTCAATACTCTTTTCCTCCCTCTCAGTTTCTCTCCTTCTCTTTCTCTCTAGAGACCACCAATAACGTACAATTTGCCATGCTGTCGCCCTCCCTTTCCCTCCTAGAAATGTTTTTTCCCCTGCTTGTGGTCTTCACATTTTTCTGTTGCAATGAAAACTAATGTTTCCCCACAGACAGTGTACCTTTAGGCAACTTATTGCTGAAATCCTGGCAAAAAAACATCATGAAGTGCACACACACACACACACACACACACACACACACAGTCACACACATGCAGCTGCACATGGTTAGTTACATTTACACAAACACACACACACACACACACACACACACACACACACACACAGGTCCTGTCTCCTGTGGACATGGCCCTAAGAGGCAAAACAAATAAGATGTCAGAGCTGACACTAGTTTCACAGCAGTGTAACTGATGGTGGTGTGTGTGTGCAGGCATGTGTGTGTGTGTGTGTGTTTGTGTGTGAGTGTGTGTGTGTGTGTGTGTGTGTGTAACCACTGCAGCAGGTGACAGGGGGAAAAATGTGTAAGACCTGGTTAGTTTAACAAAACCACACAACAACACACACACACACGCACACACGCACACACACACACAACTTGGTGACCAGTTTCATGACTGAATGAATGAATGAATGAATGAATGAAGAACAAAAAAACAGACAGACAGAAAGACATAATACAGCTGTTGTGGATATAAATAGTCACATATCAGCTTCTAAAACAGATACTATATTCAATGTAAATATAACCAAAGTCAGTAGTGTAGCAATTTTACTGCCAAATGGAAAAATGTTAAAACAATCACAATCATCAAAAAAAAAGTTGCTCAATTTGTTCAGACTTTAGTATGTCTTTCTCCAGATAAAAATAAAATATGAGTTAGAACTGCATTCTCTTGCACCATCTGGTTGTATTGATGACATATATAATGCATTTATCCCCCCTTTTCTCTTTCTTTTTCTCTCTCACTCCTCTCAATCTCACTTGTTTTTGTTCAATTTGTCCTTTCATCTAGCCTTCCCTCTGTTACGATGGTCAGTGTGCAGCGGATCCCGCTACAGAACGGCCAGGCAGAACATTAAACCATCATCATATCCTGTTAATGCCCTATATATGTGTACCATGATTGATGCAGACATAATAAGCATGTTATAATGCGGTTGTGACACCATCTTGACCACTTTAAACTTACATCTTTCTGTCTCTGCCTCTCTCTCTCTCTGTCTCTTTTCCTCTCCTGTCCACTCTCTGCATGTCTCGGGGTGTACCTCTTCCCAGATATAACAAGCTACAGCACTATGTTCTCACGCTGATTTGACCACTGTGACTGCATAAGCCACTCCACTTTTCTATCTAACCTCCTCTTTTATTGTCTAGTCCATACTCAGCGGACAACAGCAGACTGGCTGAACACTAACAAGGTGTCTAACAAGGTGTGCAGCACTCTGCTCTCCCACTGTTTTATGTCTTTTGACTGACTTGTCTGCTATTCCTCCTTCTCTCTCTTCCTCTATCTCTCTCTCTGTCTCTCCCCTTCCATCTATATCTCTTTCCACAGCATTCCTCTGTCTTTTCTCCATATCTCACCAGTATCTCAGTGTGTAGTGGGACAGATCCTGCTATAACAGGTTTCTACATCCAATTGTCACCAATGGCTACAGATTACAAAACTCCTTGTCTTGTCTGATAAGGAACGAGGAACTCCTGTCTTGGGCTCAGAAACACAGAGTTATTCTCTGGGTGGGGTGTTTTGGGCTTGGTAGGGGGGGTATATCCCTTGTTAACATAAATTATCACATGGAAACCCTGAAAATATCCAAATTCACTCTAAAACTGAGGGAATATTGAGGGAAAACAGGTGTTTACATTCGTTGTCATGCCTATTGTTGAATATTGAAAAAAAAAACAATCAAACAATGGATAACACGCTAGGCTTTATCTCTGTTTTGACAACTGCTGATCAAAGGTTGTATCCTTCCCCATGTCTTATCTGTCTTGAGCAGGTAGAATTGTATTTAACAAGTGATTTCTCTGTTAAAAGGATGTGTTGACCTTTTGAAATCTATTTGTAGTCTTTTATTTTTCTTTGTCAGGCACAAGTTTCTACATTTATCCTTCAGATACCCATAAAACATGTTGTTACCATTGTTAGAATACCTCATTGAAACTAATGTAACTGTGAACACAGTAACATCTATCAAGAAGCAATTAGATCTATTGTTTATTCCAGCTGCACTCTGCTCAAAGCATGACCTTTGCAACTTATTCATTGGGAAATAAATTGAATTCACTCAGTGGCAGTATGCCCAGTCTGTTTATCTGAGGCAGTTAACAACAGCGAGAAACACAACTCTAAAATGGTCATACTTCTATTACAATTAAACAAACCTCGTCATTACTGACTCCGGTCTGTTGGCTGCAGCTTCGTTGACTCTCTGGTGAAAAAATCTGGGTAGAACAAGGCGAGCAAAGCTGTTTAGACAGGTGTGAACTATTTCCATGGGAGGTATAAAGGCATGATGCATTATCAGTTAACATCGCTACTGTCAGCACAGCAAAATGCATCCTATGTGCAGCACGTAAAATGGCTGCAGCCTAGGAACATTATAATGAACATTATAATGTATTCAATTTAAGGCTTCTGTTGCTCTCCAACTGTTAGTGGTTTATTTCTCTCTCTGTCTGTCTCTGTCTATCTGTCTCTGTCGCTCTCTCTTCTCCTTGGTCTCCAACTGAGTGTGACATTTACTGTAGGCAAACAGCATGAGATCATGTGTTCATACAATTTAACCAGCATGATCAAACATATAAGAGAGAGAGAGAGAGCAGGATGTGAGAGTCAACACATACATTACTGACATGTATAAAGCAAACATGCTGGGTGATATGAAACAGATATTTAGCTGGTGGCTGTAGCTCAATCAAAGTTGAGTTAATTAAAGT
>NC_136004.1:22534783-22564783 GCF_048128805.1 Centroberyx gerrardi
AAAATGTTTTACCCTGTCCTAAAATTTGACAAACAGATACATTCTCTTGTTTCTATCAGCTCAGGATTATTTCCAAAATCATGTCTTTCCTATCTTTTTCACATCTAGAAAAATGAATTCATGCTTTTATTTCCTCATGCCTCGATTATTGTAATTCCCTATATGTCAGTATCAGGGACGCCTCCTTTTCTCGTTTCCAGCTCATCCAGAGTACTGCTGCTAGGCTTCTGACAGGCTCCAATAGGAGAACCCACATCACTCCGGTTTTAGTTTCACTACACTGGCTCCCGGAAAGGGTCAGAATTGTGTTTAAAATGTTGTTTGCTGTTTGTTTTCAAAGCCTTACGTGGTCTAACCCCAGACTAAATCTCTGAGCTCCTGTGCTCCCGCGACTCCTTAGGTCACCTGACCGGGGGATTTGTTAGTGCCGAGATCAGTTCGGAAAGGTGACCATGCTTTTGCAGTAGTGGCTCCCAAACAGTGTAATTCTTTCCCCCTCTACAATAGGTCAGCAGTGTCCTTATCTATTTTTAAGAATATGCTTAAGACTTACCTGTTTTTGTTTGTTTTTGTTTTGTCGTTACCCTTTTTGTTAATTTTCTTTCTTCCACTTTATGTTTGTTCATAATACTGCCTCTGTACAGCAATTCCTTGCAACTGTGTTGTTGTAAAGCACTTTATTAATAAATCTGATCACTTTAATTCATTTATGGATTATACTCTGCCTCCAATATATGTTGCAGTGCAGTGTAATCCACTTTACAGACTTATCATCTTCAGCAATGAATAGCACTATCATTCCACGCCATGTATAAAGACATATGTGTCCCTCTCACAAAGGCCTTTTTCCTTTCAAGCATGCACCTGATCCTGCCGGTTTATAAGCATCTACAACACTGACTGAAGCAGGCACTTCCTCACCAGGATGTCTGCCCAGCTCCTTGCTAAAACCTTAGTCATCTTCTGTCTGGGCTACTGCAACTCCCTCCTGACCAGACTCTGTGCAACTCATCCAAAATGCTGCAGGCCGTCTTGTTTTCAACCCTCCCAAATTCTCCCATGTCACCCCCTGCCTGCTCTCCCTCCACTGACTGCCTGTGGCGGCTCATATCGAATCCAAAACCCCGATGCTGGTGTACAAGACTGCAAAGGGGTCCACGTCCCGATACCACCAGGCCCTGGTCCGTCCAGGAAATGCCAGCTCATTCCCTGCACTCTGCTCGCTGCTTAGCTGTCCTGATAATGTAACCTTGTGATTGCTCCTCCTAGCCTCGACTCTTCTCCCTCCTGGCTCCGAAAATGTTAGAATGACCTTCCCACCACAGCCAGGGCAGAAGAGCAACTCTGTCTTGGACGCTGAAGATTCATCTCTTCAAGAAATACTTCATGTCCTCTTGTCCCCCTTGAATCAGATCCCCCTGTCCCATGTTTTCCCTCTCTAGCACATCTGTCTCCAGCTTATTCATTATCTGACACTTCTCATGCATCATCTTCCTAAGGTCACAGGAATATTTTGTTAAATCTATTGCCAGGACACCGAGACTCTGACTCTTGCACCCTTTATTGATGGTTGATTGTAATGTTAGTGTTGTAGGAATTTAGATGTATTCTACTGTTGCACTCGTACTTGCACTTGTATGTTGCTCTGGATAAGAGCATCAACTAAAAGACTCTTCAAAGTTTGGAAGTAAACAATCACAGCCTTTAATCAGTACTAATGGTGATTCACAATTACTGGGCAAAGGATATTTAGGATATATGTGGAAGTATTTCCTTTTTTTTTCTTTTTTTTATATATTCGTTTTGCACATCTTTAGACTATTTCTGTGAACAATTCTTTAATATTTTTTCTTTCAAAGTTGCTTCAACCTGAAGTGTTGTTTTGTTCAAAGAGTACTCTGTTGCAGTTGATCTGTCCTTTAAAAAATGAATAAAAACACCAAATCCAAAGATTTCTACTAGGCCTTTGATGTAGCGGTTAACAAAGTCAAGAACAATCCAGTATATTTTGGCACTGCAGATGCAGTACCCCCCACCCGCCTCTCTCTCTCTCTCTCTCTTTCTCTCTCTTGCTGTCTCTCTCTCTCCTTGAGACCAATTAGACAGAGTTTATGGAGTACAGACATTATTTTTTCCCATTGCAGCCTCCAGTAGCCTCCAGTTGGCCTCAGCACATAGCGTGCGCATGCACACACGCATGCACGCACATGCACACACACACACACACACACACACACACACACACACACACACACACACACACACCAGAGGCCAGACTGAGAGAGTTATGGTGAGGGCGAAGTTGTAAATAGACAGCCAATGTGTTGGTGCCTTGGTGTGTCCCTGATGAGCGGGGGGGTGGGGGTGGGGGATAAGGAGGATGAAAAAGAGAAGGGACAGAGAGGAGAGAATGGGGAGGAAGTAAGATAAATGGGAAGAAATGAAAGGGAAAGCAGATGGCAAAAAAATGAGGAAGGGAGAGGAGAGAAGAAGAAAGGAAGAGAAAAATGAGGGAGGAAGGGACAAATTAGGGAGTGAGAGAGGGGAGAGAAATCAGTGTAATTCCTCCTTTGCATCTCTGTCTTATAAACTCTCTCTCTGTGTCTCTCTCTCTCTCTCTCTCTGTCTCTCTCCAGTAGCTAAAGTGACACAAGCCAAAAGCAAAATTCTGGTGTCATGTTTGACTATTCATCCATATCACTCATCTCCAGCTCCCTCCTGCTGTGGGTGCGTATGTGTGTGGTTGCCTCTGAATCAATTCTCCCTAAGGGTAATATTTCAGGGTGAAGCAGAAAGGTTTGGGGCGTTATGCCTCTAGAGGTGCTGTGAGAATGGCAGACACTATGAATGTAAGAGCTCTGTGTGCGTGTGTGTGTGTGCGTGTGTGCGTGCGTGTGTGTGTGTGTGTCTGTGTGCATATCTGCCACTGACTTTCTAAACCTTTATTTGATCCTTTTTTTTTGGAATAAGTTAATGATTTGTCAGTCGAGATATAGTTTCAGTTGAAGAGTTTCATTCCAAAATGAGTTATCCAGCATTAGAAAAAGTTGATACAGTGCCTACTCTTACAAAATGATTGCTAGTATGAAAGTAAAGCACACTGCAGGTGACTATTAAAGCCAGTGAAGGTCAGCCCCACTTAGCCCTGTGGTAGTAGTCTGTTCCCATGCTCAGTTAATTATGTGAGAAATGTTTCTGGCTAGCAAATCAGAAAGTAATTATCTGTGGCCGAGGCACTGCTCTTCTCACATGTACAGTAAGTACCTGATGTCACACACATACACACAAACACGTTTCCATATACACACACAGCACAGAATGATATATATGCATACATACACACACAAAGGACGACCCGCTCTTTAAGTATTACATTTCCTTTTTCACTCATTCTCTCTCTCTCTCTCTCTCTCTCTAATGATGCCATGACTAAAATGTTAATTACAGCTAAAAAGAGAAACGATTGCGAATATCAAACAGCAATTAGCATGTATCATCATCATCATTACCACCATTAGCTGCAGCACAAGATGGAGGATTATTTACCGAACGGTGGAATGCTCATCAGTTGCTTATTCAAGGCCTGAAATATTTCATAAGCAACTTTAAAAAATCATTCCTCCCAAAATTTGCATAATTCATGTAGCTTAAAAAATTAACTATTGCAAGTCCCGGAGCATGAGAGCAAGTGCAAACAGCGCTCAGAAGAAAACAGCAGTTACAGTCGCTCATTTATTTTACCTCAAACCACACATGCATAAACAGGAATGTGCAAACGAGTGCGTGAGAGCATAATCAATCACGCTCTATCTCTTTCACACACACACACACACACACACACACACACACATATCACATACATTCTTGCAAAAACACACATGCACATACAGCATACCCACACACATTTCCCCACACACATACTCACACACATTTTCCCATTAGTTGTGATGATTCTGGTCGATCCTTTTTTTTTTTTTTTTTCGTGTTTCCACTGTCCTCTGCCTGTCATGGTTCTATTCCTGCACTGATTAAACTTTAATCCTTCCCAAGGTGTCAATTGTCTGATCTCCATACCTGAGCACAGCCCAATGGATTCTGAAAAGTCTTGGGTAGATATCCAGGATGAGGTCATTATCCTCCACAATCTCTCCTCCTTTTTGTCCTCACTTGAGTATTGTGCTCAAACACGAAAGGTCAACCCACACTCGTTTGAGACCCAGAAGACAATCACCATTGAATTTTTAGACATCAGGTTGCATTTGCAATTTTATCCTTTATTCTATCCTTCCTCCATCTTTTACCTTTTTGAAAGGATCCAAACTGTATGATGTTATACAGACTTGCGAAAGGAGTGAACTGATGGGTGGTACACATCCATACATCCATCCATCCATCCATCATTATACATTCCTCCTTCACATTACCGCTCCCTCTTCCCGCTCCCTCCATCCCTGTTTCCCACCTCTGACTTACCTTGCTGTACGAAGGACCCGTACACGAACCACATGGAGTTGTACAGCGTTGTCGAGGAGACGGACCCCATGGGCAGCCGGGGCGGGTTGAGCCAGTTGAGCAGGTACACCAGGATGCCGACCAGGAGCACGGTGCCCGCGATGCATGCCCACAGCGACAGGTCGAAGGGCGCCAGGCAGGCGAACATGTCCACGGTGCGCTCGGCCTTGCGCAGCAGAACGCCCACAGAATAATCCATGTAGCGCGTGGTGAAGTCCACAGCGCTCTCCCGCTCAGGCGTGATGGTCAGGGCGGAAAGACCCACGTCGGCTCGCTGCGGGGGGGGAGGGGGGACAGGAGTTTGAGCGAGGGTGAACAGTGTAATACAATGGAATACAGTTAGAAAATGAGGACTTTTGAGCCCAGAAATAGGAGTGCTTAAGTCCTAAGGAGTGCTTAAGTGTTCCCCCCCACTGTCTCAGGATCGAATCCCAGCAGAGCTTTCAATCCTATCCTCCTCAATACTTTCCCCATTGTCTAAAATATAGAATATAAAACACTAAAAAAAGGTGATGTAGACTGTCTATTCTCAAAAAAAGCATGAGAACCCATAAGCAAGTACAAAGTCTTGTGTCTGTTTACATATGCATGTAAATGTACGTGTTTGTGTGTGTGGTTTTAACTGCCTGTTAAAACCCCTCCCGTGCTTTTGTGTCAATGCGCATCAACGAGCATTTTGTATTGCCTTTCTCATCACCAAAGTATCTTGGAATTTGAAGGGACAACAAATCACTGTTTTTAATTATTTAGGTATTAAGGGTTTAACCCGAAAACAGCTGTCAGTGAGTGTGATTGCCAAGAAAAATAGGCTGAGCTTAGCTTACATGCAGAAACAATGATGGCTAATTAAAACGTTAGCAGTCCCCAATGCTTGGCTAGCAGCTGTAGACATCTGCTGGTACCATAACAAGGATTTAAGACGTTGTTGTACAATAATGTATGTGTGTGTGTGCGCGAGTGTGTGTGTGTGTGTGTGTGTTTGAAATCTGTGCCTGTGTGAGAGAGAGAGGACACGGACTAAGAACTTGTGCGATAATGAGGTTTTCTTTGTTACAAAGAACAACTGAATTCAACTCACTGTAACAAGTTAGGTGATTTTGTACGCCAACACGTACTAAGGCCCCCAGCCACATATACATGTACTGTACACACACTCCACCCAGAAACACACACTGATTACATACTCACAAACACACGCACACACACACACACACACACACACATACACACACACACAAAACAAAACAAACACACACAAATTTAATACACTGTAGGCAAAAAATCTGCTAATTTCACAGTCGAGTGAGGAAACAAAATGCTTAAATGTGCAGAAATTGTCACTTACACTGCATAAGAAGTATATTAGGAGAAACCCTGCAGGATGTCTGTTGGTTGTGTGTGCGTGTGTGTGTGTGTGGAGATGAATTGCCATGCTCGTTGAAGTGGTCAGTCAACATGAAAACTGCCACAGAGCACTCTGGGTAATAATTACCTCCTGGCACTGGGTTGATAGAGAGATAAACCTTGTTGCTGATTAGTGGGGAAACAAAATTACTTGATTTGAGTGTGTTCAGTTGTTCATTTACAGTCCACGCTTGTCTGTGTACACATGAATATGCATGTGCTGAGAGCATTACTCTATCGCTTTGTGTGCTCTAGCATTGGGGTGTGTGTATAACACAAATGCATGCATGTGCACGCCACACACACACACACACACACACACACACACACACACACAAGGTCAAGGGAAGGAAACCTTAGTCTAAAGAAGTATTCAAACCTGACACAGCCACAAGGAAATAATGAAATTAATGCATGAAAGACTTCTGAGAAAACATTGCTGAGAATAAATTACATCCTTGACCTGTGGAGAAAGAACAAAAACGTAGCAGCTTGGAACAATTCTAGGAGGACATCAAAGGGTGTTTTACACACACGCATGCAGGTATGCGTACGCATGCGCACACACACACACACACACACACACACACACACACACACACAGTTTGAGCTTGTATTGTATGGAAACGTATAAATGACGAAATGACAGTTGAATTGCTGTTAATAAGAATCCAGTTCTCCCATTGTCTTTTTCTTTCTATGGTTAATGAAAAGTCTCAAAGTGATTGTAACCTACACAAGTTTTTTGAAGCGATATTTTGCTTTGCTGCAGCTTTCATATATTTTCAACACACATTAATCTCCTGCAAGGTCTGATTTGCTATTGGCTGGTTTGTGATGTCAGAATTATTTTTAAAAAAATGAAAAAAATAAATGTTAACAATAAACACAAGTGAAGGACAGCCGATGCTAGTAAATGACTTCCCATTGAGTTATACTAAAAAAGCTTTTTTAATGGTGACAATGTTGTAATAAAGTGAAATATCCCTTTAATCTTGCTTCAGTGCTTTTTTTATGCTTCTTTAAGTTGTGGCCGTTTGCTTTTATTTAATACCACAGCTCCATTCTGCAGACAATTTAGCGCAGTGGCCATTTTTTGACATATGAAGTATTCAAATTGGTTTTAATGTAGCTATGCTTTTTTTGTACATTTCTGTAGAAGTGAAAAATGTTCTTTCTCTGTTCTACAGAAAAGGAAAAAAGAAAGAGCATAGGAACATTACAAGCAAAAAGTACAACAAATATTGGGAGTTCTTACCTTTTCTAGGGGATCGTGGTCCCAACATTTTGATTAATTATGAGGTAAAGATGAAAGATCTGAATTCAAATGTGAATACTCACACAGAGACACACTCACTTTCTTTCTTGCTTTCTTTCATTACACAATCTGAAATAACTTTGCTGTAAGAACCGCTCTGATACTAGAGGGAACAAAAACAGTCCAGAATGAACAGATGGATTTTAACGACAAACATATTAATTACTCTATGCCAACGTCTCTATTGGTGAAAACGGTCCACGTCTCTGCTGGAAACTGTCTAAAGCTTTTTGAAATGGAAAAAAAACAGCAAGGGGTCATGCATAATCGACCCGAAAATAGTGTGTTAACCTCCAACAGAATAAAATGCTGCCACTTTTCTACTTCTCTCTCTCACTCGCTCTCTGTCTCTGCCATCTGTCCGTCTGTCTGTCTCTCTCTCTGTGTGATTTTAAAGCTTCGCACTCATTTGAGTAAAGTAATTTCCACTTTCCGCTGAGGCTGCTGAAGTGTCTACCAGTAGTTATGCGCCAAATACTTGAAATCTACTTAGCGAGCCAAATTAATAGAAATCAGTTTGCCAACGTGTGATATCGCCTGTCCTCACCTTCAGTTAGCATAAGTGATGCCTGTACCGCATGCGTGCCTCTCCTCCCTGTGTATGAATTTGAGTGTGTTTGCATATGAAGGCCTCCTCTCGTCATGTATGTTCTCCTCACGCTAAACCCTCACTCACCCGACCCATGAGGTTGTTCCAATTATCACAATTCGAACTGCTGTATTTATTGTCAGTGTGTGTGCGTCTATGTGTGTTCCTTCGTGCGTGCGCATATATGTACGCTATTATATCCTCACCTTAAAGACTAATTCTCCCATCAGTCCGTTCCACTGTCCGTCAGGCTGCAAGCTGCCGTACTTGTGGTCCGGGGCGACGTAGATCTCATACTTGAACCCCAGGTAGTTGGACAGGGCATCCAGAACATCAATGGAGAAGCCCTGGTACTTCTTTGGTTTTCCCAGGACGTTCTCTGATACCATCACGAACGGCTCCTCCTGTAGGGCAAAGATCAATCAATCAGTCAGTCAGTAAGTCAATCAATCAATCAATCAATTAATGAACTGTCTATGATACCACAACAACAGCTCCTCCTAGAAGGGGGAAAAGATAGATTCAACAAGACAAGATTCTATACAGAAAAAGGAGGTAATTTTCAACACATTCTTAATCAAACTGTCTTACTGTAAGTCACTCTGGATATATCCATCAGTTAAAATGCCAGAAAGGTAAATTTGAATGTACATTCTTGAAAAAAAATTGTGGGTTATGGTATAGTTTCAGACAGGTCTCTGGGTTACTTTTTGATGAGTGCAGCAGAAACACATGATGTGTTGCGGTGTGCTGATAACACACAAGTGAGACATTGATTTGAGTGTTGTCAGTGTGCTCAAACTGATACGTCTTTTTAAAAGCAGCTCTTATGAAGCTGTGACATTTTGGTTTGGCTCGGCTATTTCAATTCCCTGCAGGGCTTCCTATTTATTTACAGAGGGAATTTGAAATTGTCAAGTAAAATAAAATATTGAAAATGAATAGTGACACCATGCTATTTGATGGATCAGTTTTCATTGTATCAAAAATGATTGCATATGTTAGCTGGTGAACCTCTTGTTATAGTTTGATGGTTTTATTAGCTTCTGTAATTGAAAGTATTACTTATACTCTGCCCCCGAAAAAAAAAAAAAAAAAAAAATGATTGCATATGGAATGGTTGAACCTCTTGTTTATCAAAATCACCATGGCAACTGAAAGTTTGCCATTGCGGTTGACTGACGTCTGGCAATGCTGACTTCTTAAGCAACACTGAATGCAGCATAAGGAGAGAGCGGTAAAAGGTTAGTATTTTGGCTATTTATTCATTTTTAGTCAGGAGAGGAGGAAGCCAGGAACATAGTCATCTTAGAAAAAGATTGATAGAATGTTTATTTTTATCCACTTGAATTTAAGGTTTGAGTCAGACAAAAAGAGATTTCTCTTTAACCCTCGTCTCTTTCATTCCCGATTTTGCTTTCTCAGACTCTTCTTTTCTCTCTCTTCTTTAATAAATCCCTATTGATGAGTGAAATGTTTTAGGCCAATATGTCTTGCAGATTTATGAGGGCCTGTGTGTGTTATTGACTGGATACCGGCTGCACATTAAGCACACACATACAGACACAGACACACACACCCAAGCTGTGCTACGCATTAACTTGGCGGTTTCTAATCCTTGCTAGCTCCCGCCGTTCAATAAGCTATTAAGCAGTGAGTGGACATGCATGCCAAGTCCTTCTCTCGCCACAAGCATCCATCAATCAAGGCAAGAACACCACTACACACACACGGCCACACACACACACACACACACACCGACACATGCTTATGTATCACGCAATAACCGGCACATGCATATGTATCCGGAATAAACTTGGTGCAGATGCATGTTTTTGTCAAATACACAAATGCATGAATCACACACACACACACACACACTTCCAAGTAGGTGAGTATCCTGCATGATAATTCTGGACAGGAATATATAGTATTTTTTTCTCTCTCTCTCCCCCTCCCTCACACACACACACACACACACACACACACACACACAAACACCACGAAATGCCACTGATGACATAAACATGCATTACAGTACATGCATGTGCACCTTGGAAGCTCATTACCAAGGTAAGTTATGCACTACAGAAGTACAATAACATTTTAATTGGCACTAGTGAACACAGTAGGTAAAAACAGGGTATTGAATGTTAAATGAGCATTAAAGAACAAAGCTTTTTCCGGTGCATGGGTGTATCAGTATACCCTGACACATTTCATAGATTATTTTATATCTGGAGAGTGAGCCAACTGGATTCTCCTTTTGGAATCCAAAGAGCTATAGCTACCTGTCAATCAGACACGGGGGAAGTTACAAGTTCACCAAGCTGTGAATGGGGAGAAACGATGGGAAACACTTCAGCAGGAAAGACTATTGTGATTTTGCGAAGGTTTTATAAAGTAAGATATTTATTTAGCTTGGCTACATGGCAGTATTTAGGTGAAAACTGTAATGCAAAAAAGACTGAGCTGTTCCCTGGGAAAACTGGGTTAGACTCTCATTCCATAATTCATCTCTGCATCAGTTTCCCCAACCTTCAACTTATCGAATGGAGGGTCCACAGGGAGGAAGAGCCTTATCTCCATCTTCAATCCCCCCCTAACATGTTCTCCTTTTTCATTTTTTCTTTGATAGCTCTAGCTTATGTTGCATTGATTACTTTCCAATTACATGGCCACTGTCTTGTGCACACACACACACGTATACATAGGCGAACACACACAAGCACATACACATATACCCGCCCACCCACAGATTCCTTTCAGCCTTGTCATCTCACACACAATCATAGCAGCAGGAAATCAATAACAGGCAAGGAACTGTACATGTGCACCTCCATGTAGGTGTGTGTATGTGTGTGTGTGGGGGGGTGGGTGAGTATAAGTACTGAAAGCATGTTTGGTATTTTATCCCATTATGGCGCAGGTAAAAGACTGGGAGAACAGAATGCGTAGAAGACCAACACTGCATCTCTCTCTCTCTCTCTCTCTCTCTCCCTCTCTCTCTCTCTCTCTCTCTCTTCTCTCTCTGTTTCTGTTTTCTGCAATCCCTTCATGTCTCCTGCCATTCCCCAGCTGTGACATAAACCATTTGTTATCTTTCCACATGGCACATTCTCCCTCTTTCCCTAAACATATGTCTAGGATACCTCCTCCCTCTCTGTATCCACCCATGCATCCATCCATCCACCCCCCCCTTACTTCCCTCTCTCTATCCCTCCCTTACTCCCTCACATCCCTCCACTTCCAACATTCCCTCTCTCCCCTCCGTCTCTCCCTTGTTCCCTCCATCTCTCACTCCCATCGTCCCCTTTTCTTCACTAATTCCATTGGCACGGATTCATCCCCAGTCTCCTCTTGACTAGAAGTGCCGCATGTGCTCTCTGCTCTGCTCGGGTGTTTTTGGAGACATGATTGGGACTGGGAACGGCAATTTTCCACGAAGAAGAAGAGATGGCATCTGAAGAGCTCTCCGAGGGAATGTTGGGAGTCACTGAGTCATGTGCTGATTCGCAGCGCAGACAGCGTTTTTCAAAGGACGCTGCGGATTTGCCGGTGAAATTGGTGCAAAATGCATTTCGAATAACTCTCCCAGTCTCTGTGGTGGATTTGGTTTCATATTGTTTTAAAATTAATTTCCCTCAGAATCTCTGTTTGATGCAGATGGGGATTAGTAAGGGAATATTCTTCCAATAGAGAAACAGTGCAGATTAGGACTCAGCAGCTGAACCTTGGACTTTACTACGCCCTTGGCAAGTGGTCCAGGTACATAATGATGGTAGCCTCCAGGTGTTTTCCATCATCATTCATCCCACAGTGCAGAGCATACAAAAGGTACATCACTCTTCCTGTAAGCTTTGCACTGTGGGACTGGCCACAAGGAGTTAATGGCAATGTCAACCCAGGAAGCTGCCATCTTTATGCACTTGGTCCATTGCTTTAATTCACATTCACAATGCTCAAAATTAACTCTTTTACTTGGTAGCATTGGTGCTTTCAACCTCAAAAACTGCATCAACAAAAAAAATGTAGATGCACCCCAAAAAAAGTAAGGATCATCAATTTCAATTGAAAAATCAGCAATACTGAAAAATCCTGACAATTTTATCTGCTGGATATCCAGATATGGAAAATAGAAACATATATCAACACAAATTGTTTACATAAAATACCAAAATACAACATAGTAATGATATACATCACTTTTACTGTCAGTTGTTGATATGGCTTCAGTCCTCTCTGTAAATGTCACATTTCAACTCAGCTATCACAGAAAATCCTGACTGTTGAGTTGCATCAAACTAGATTAGGGCAACATGCGAGTCCATGAGTTGCACCTTAAATCAGAATCTTGGGCAATTTTACAATCTCTCTTGCAACTCCATTCTACAACTAAAAAAAATGTCTGGCACACATTGCTACAAATACAGCAAGCAGTGTAGAGTCATAAGTTTCACTTTCGTTTTCACAACGGGAGGCTCTGTCAGACTGAGAAGGCCTTGTCCCCAGGGGCGCTGCTCTTGGGAGAAACACTTTCCCTTGCTATACTGGAACAGTGCTAATACAAAGTGAAACCAAGTGTGGAGATCAGATCAGATTCCTTACTCATATTAAAAATAAAAATTACCTTTAAAAACTAGTAGCCTGGAAAGAAAGAAAGAAAGATAGATAGATAGATAGATAGATAGATAGATAGATAGATAGATAGATAGATAGATAGATAGATCAATTATCAATTATCTGGTCAGTACTCATTTAAAAAGTAGCCATTTAAAAAAACAAAAAAAACAAAAACAACTTTGAGGTAAAAGTCAAAACAGAACAGATAACAAGTTGCTGGCTTAGTTACTCTAAAAAAGTTGCACCAAGATAATCATTTGTAGGCGGACCAGTGAGCTCAAATTCAATTCAGCTTCGGTCGCATTTGCAACCAAAATGGTGGCACTTTGCAGCCCTATAGAGGAGCATAAGCACATAATTATAGTGATTTAGCTGTGCCTTATGAGCATCCATTTAACAATCAATACAGTCCCGGCTAATCAATAGCATCGATTTAGAGTCATTGGTCCTAATAGTGCTGTGATCTCATCGCCAATTAACTAATCGATAAACATTCAATGGACAAGGGTCTGGCTGATTGGATAGATCGAAAACATCCTTCCAAAGGGTAATATGTGTGTGTGTGTTTGTTTGTGTGCACATATGTTCCTGCTTGCTTGTGCATATTAGAGGGCAATTGAGCTGCTATGCATGGGATAAGAGCCTTGCACCTTACATACAGAACACAGTTTATATCAGAGAAGAAAAAGCCCAGGGCAGCAAAGAACAATCTGTTCCAAAGGCCCCTTTAGAAACCTTCAACATCAAACACACGCACACACACACACACACACACACACATACCCACACACAAACACTTAGATGGTACCCTCCAACCATTCTCACATACAAAACAGTACACCAAGGCAACACTCTGGACACTTCACACTGTTTCTATCTGGAGGCCCTCTAGAAGAGGTGTCAGTCAACTGAAGTAGCACACACACACACACACACACACACACACCTACACACATGCACACACACACACACAGAAGCAGAGGCGAAGAAAACGGAGTGAGTGAGAGCTGAGAAGGGGGAAGCCAGATAAAGAGAGAAAGAGAGGTAGAGAGAAACATATACACCCATATGACCCACCCGACACCAATGATGGGGAGAAGGGGGGCGATGTTCAAAAACGCAGTCCATATGCCCTTCTCTTTGACAATGCTGAAAATCACAGAGACTGAAAAAAAAAAAAATTAAAGAGAAAGAAAGAGAGATAGCCACAAAGATGTCTAGCATTATCTCTTTCTTCTCTCCTTCTCACTTCAAAGGCGGGATATGAAGAATTTACAGCAGTGAATCTTTAAAGCACTCGTGGGACGTACTCAAATCGACGCTGCAGGCGAGACAGAGAGAGCAGGAATCTCGCTATCATGGAGACTCCAACAGTCTCTATCACCCAGCCCTCAAAATGGAAGCTAATGAAATGATAGCTTGGTCCGTTAGTGAGCTCACCTTTTTTTCATTTTCTCTCTCTCTCTCTAAGCTTTCTCTGCCTCTTCCGCTCGTCTCAACACTTTGTTCTCTGTCTCTCTATCTCATCGGTGTTTGTCTGCCACTTTTCATTCTTTCCACCCTTCCCTCACGCAAGCTCTCAAACTATCCTTCTCCTCATCTCCGCAGAGACAGAGTTGAATGACGGGCAGATGGATACAGTAGGCAAAGGGATGGGTTTACAGCAGAGCAAAGGGATGAAGTCTGACATGCCAGAAGTAGTCACAACAGTCCCTCTCTGAGTCTTGGGGGTGAATGGCAGGAAGGTTTCCGAACAGCGAGCACTGAAACAGGTCAAATGAAAGAGTAATCTGACGCTGAATGCTGTTGTCGCACGGAAAACCTTTGAGCTCCAACCTTAGGAATGTTCAGAAAATGGGCCACTTGTCTGGATGGTCTATTGTTGGAGGGACAAAATAGAAATCCCACTCAGAAACACACACAGACAGACACACTGGTCAGCTGTACTCACCAGAACAGTGACGACTCGTAGCACCACTCCTCTCATGTTATTTTCCAGTTTCCTGTCTGTCAGTGTGCCGTTCAAGCCGTGGACTGGGTCCCATGTTGCCAGCTGAAATATGCATGCATGTACACACACACACACACACACACACACATAAAAAGAAACAGTTAGATTCACAATAAATATATGGGCATAGGGTTGGGTTTTCAAAAATGTTGGTTTTCCCAGTTATAAACTTGTTTACATTCAGGCAGAACACACTTGGGTCAAGCTCTCTTTGGCAGGTGCACCTCACCCACAAGATTAACATATAAAGGAAATTAAAAAGTAAAAGTACATCAATACATAAACATAAAAAAGACAGGTAGGGACATCAGTGGACAGTCGGCTGGTAACTTGTAAAACACAAAGAGGAGGGAAGACATGGTGTTAGACAGCATTCATTGTGATATCTATCTGTCTATCTATCTATCTATCTATCTATCTATCTATCTATCGTATATTTTGCTGTCCGAGCCACTAGTATGTCCCACTGTGTGTATGTATATGTCAGTTTATTTTGCTGTGCATCAACTCACCAAGGCTCATCCCTATTGCAGTATATGTAAACGTGCCTGTTATTAAAAGTGATTCTGATTGTCTATAATTCAAAGCTACTTTATGCATCCAGGGCCCGACTTCGATGTCTATCAAATTGCATCATAACCCTCCGGCCCGCTCCCTAGGACCACATTATTAAAGTCCCAAACCATATTTTCTTCATCTATATACTGCCTTCTGCTTTCAATAAAATATTGTTTTTAGCTTCAAAGATCAAACTAGCCGGGTTTCCCTGTAGAGAGAGGCTGTGCAGAAAAGCAAAGAGTGATTTAGCTGTCTGCTATCCAAAGACAAACATACACAACCACGCACACACACGCAAACACATACACAGTTACAAGGCATGGTTTGTGCTTACACACCAGAGGAGCAAAGGGCATGCTGCAGAGAGAAATATGGGATATTGATTTTTTTTCCGAAGCCTAAAGTTACAGTTTAATGTAATTCTCTGTAAATTCTGATCAATTCCTTTCTGGGTCCAACACTTACAATAAAGCCTAGCTGAACTGGCTTCTTTCAGTCAGCTTTTGCATTAGCTCCATCAGCAGCCCAGCAGCCTATATGCTGACAACCCAATGGACAATTGCGGAATAGTCGAAACTAAATAGTTATTTTAATTTCTTTTCTCATACATCTTTCCCAAAATCTGGTATTTATTTAAGGGGGTACCATCATCTCTCTCTGTTGGCAACTGCCTTACACAGTCTATCTGTCTATCTTGCATATTACAACATTCGGTTTGATAAAGAATTTGTCTGTGGCTGTCATTTGAATTTTGATTTTCACTAATTTGCTACTTGTCTATCCGCATTTGAGCACACACACACACACACACGCACAGTGAAGTAGATTGTATCATGTGCTATTCCTGTTTTCAGCCTGAAGGGGGAAGTGTGGAGCTGGAATCTGTGATAGAGTCTCTTACTGCTCCGTCTCTATCTCCCACACACACAATCTGAATCCCTCATTTTCATTCTTTCTCTAGTTAATAACATTTACAAAACACAGAGACATTTGCAAACTTCTATATCTCTGAAGGCTATTTCTCTGAAGATGAACCAACTAACCTTTATTTCAGAACACAGAAGCATTGCTGCTGTAATTGCTGGGCTTTTTGTAGCTCTTTGTCTCTCTCTGTCATAAACTACCTTTCAAAACCAGATCACTCCGGCATTATAGTTTTCCCGCTACGGTCCCTGTCAGTACAACCCTTGATCATCTAGTGTATGTGTGTGTATACGCCCAACCTGCCTGCAACCTGCCTGCAACCTGCCTGCAACCTGCCTGCAACCTGCCTGCAACCTGCCTGCAACCTGCGACCGTCCCCTATTATTATACTGTGCGTGCGTGCTTGCGCTCTTAATACGGTTTAATTGAAGGCTCCGCTGTCCTATACTTTAAAAACTGAGAAAGGGGGTGGATGGAAGGCGAGAGAGAAAGAGAGAAAGGACACACAAAGGAGACAGAGAAAGGACACAAATGAAAGAGCGAGAGATAACATGCACAAGAGCGAGAGAGAGAGACAGAGAGAGAGAGAGAGAGAGAGAGAGTGGCAGCACACAAACAAGAGGTGAACTGATAGATAGTGAGAAGAGATGATGAGAGGCACTTATAAAAGCTGGATTCATAGCACAGCAGCTGTTCTAAGTGCTTGTAAAAATGTGAGCGTGTCTAATCGATAAAACATTAGCGGTGCAGCCGATCGCCACCCAGAGATACTGGGGGGAGGCCAACAGTGCAGGCAGGCTGCCACGCTACATACAAAACTGACCCCACATCCAGGAAACACAAGCCTAAAGCACACATAAACCGTATGTTAAGCCTGTTAGCACTCATGCGGGCACGTACGCACACACATGTACCGCAGGCACACAGACAAAAACATGTAAATGCACATGAGCGAACACACACAGGCACAAACACAAACAAACACAATTGCACACCTAATTATGTATGTCACTTGTATCAATTGTGTATGTACACGTTTTGTAAGCAAACACACAAGGCACAAATGTAAGCACAGGTAGGTCAGCAGACACAGACAGAACAGAAGCACATCTACATGTGAGCATGCAGCAAATCTTTCAGTGTAAATAAATATTTCAGAGACGATTATTTTGAGTGGACAAAGTGTTGACTGGAGAGTTGTTTGTCCACTCAGAGAGCTGATATGGCTCTGGGGCAGCTGTTCCAAACTATTAAAAGTGTTAAATTAACTCTGATGGGTGTGAAGTTATATAAACACCGGCATAGAGTTGGTTTTGTTGTTTTTTACACTCTCAGAGTTACTTTCTGTGCATAAACTCGCCAGGAAGCATGGTACACACACAAACATGTACTTGCAAGCACAGAGGCACACACACACACAAGTCACACATAAAAGAACACATGCAGAGATACGGACACAGAAACACACACACACACACACACACACACACACCTGTGCCCTCTCTTGTCTGTCCTTCAGTAATGTGCCGGAACAGTGCAGGGTCAAGTAAGGAACGTGATATGAAAACTAAGCTGGTAGACTCTGCACACTAAAAGATTATGCATTACAGAAAAACGCCAAGTGTTGCTACTATTTATTTCTCTAGCTATTTTTCCAATAGCTATAAATGAATAAGGGCAATAAAATAATAAAAAAACAAGCATTCATTTAGTAAATCGAATTTAATCAAAATTTCCATGTCAGAAAAGTTTGCTGACTGGGGAAACAGTACAGAGACCAGAATTCTTGATTTTGTGGGACCAGGGGAACTGTTTTGATTGAAAAGTCAAAGCAGGAGTAGATAAATAAAGCATGACAAATGCAAATTGAAGTGGCGTTGTAGAGCAGCGCTCCCCTGTCAGCCTACTGAGTTGTTTACTTGCCGAAAACTTGACCCGGTCTCCTGGTAGTCAGCCTGACTTATGTGTGACAAAACCGTGAGGAAAACATCAACAGTCAAATGTTGGCGAACCTTAGCAATTGCCTGCATTGAGCAGTTTGCATATAAAGCCATTGTGATTGTATACTGTGTATGATTCATATGCACTGACAAATTCATACCATTGCAGTTTTGTTTTGTGGCTGAAATATTTATCAGAAATTTTGGATGGCAGGAAAAAAGAGTAGCTTTTGCAAGTAAAACTTGACTTGTACTGTTTTGAATTGTCGTCTGTTGCCTTTTGCCCTTCAGCTAGACACTTAACCTTGACTCCCCTCGACGGCATCAATACAACAAGAGTTCTTGTAAAAGAATATTTTGAAAACCATGAAGTCCCTGGTGCCTGTCAGACCAGCTATCAGTCAACGTCAAACATCCCTGTTGAGTCTTTGAGTGAGGTAAATCCCTGAGCTAGATTGTTCCAATAACAGACTTAGGAGTCTGAGAAATATAAACCTGGAGAGACTTCACCAACGAACATTCTGTGAGGGCGAGTAATGAAGTTAGTTTCTGATGCTTTTCCCACAGTGTTTAAACAAAAGTCAATAAGATGCAGAGAAACACATCAATGAACATCACAGAGCGCTAGTCAGAGGCTGTCAATCAGGGCCAAGCTGCCTTTGTAGTGTCAAATGCAAATACTCAGTCTCACACACACGCACACACACACACAACCCACAGTTTATGCATTAAAGGCATATTAAGTTAGATTTGTGCTGTCCCATAGCACAAAATTACCATATTATATCTGCAGGGAGTTGATAGGGTTGTTGATCAACACCAATGCCTCAACAATTACTCGCCAAGTGCTAAAATGTCTGTTTCTGGCCCATGCTCTCTGTTTTGGAAACAACCCCCCTCCCATTTTCAACTGCTCAAAGATGGAGAACCGTGCTATGATCAAACGACTCGTGTTGCAACACATTTCGTTCACAAGCAAAAAAAAACAAAAAAAGAAGTGAAAATGTGACGTGATGTATATTTTTGTCCATTACAGTCCACCGTAACCTGTGGCGGAGACGTGTTGATGTTGTTGCAATTCCATGGTCGCCATTAGGGGTCGATAAAAGTCATAAATTACTTAATGTCCCTTCAACATTTAACTCATTTAGCTGACATACGTTTCCAGACCAGCTTACAGCTGTGTGTGGGTTTTCATTAATCATCACACGGGACAAAGAAGGAAAGAGAGAGAGGGGAGAGAGACCGAGTGGAAAGCAATAAGTGAGAATGAAAAGAAAGAGAGCTGAGCTGCAATATTACACCAAAATTGGTTATGCTACACTATCTGAATATCAATATTTCCACTCCATATTTATATGTTTTGACTTTCCTATAACAGGGCAGTCTGATGCAGGCCTGGATGTGTATACTGTATGTGTGAGTCAGGAGCTAAAATGGCAGCCGGGCTAGCAGAGAGGCCCACTGCCTCTCCTTATCTTCACAGCTCCAGATAAAGGCTCATTTCCCCCCAACGGTATGAAATGACTGTGCTGTGTATGTGGATGTGCATTTCTATGTGTGTGTGTGTGTGTGTGTGTGTGTGTGCATGTGCGCGTGTAAGTGAATGTACCGCTGTGTCTAGGCCGTTACCATGTAGACTGAGGCTTCACAACACTGCTATTAGCGTCCCGTAATGCCTTTCTTCCTATCGGTCTAGTGCTACTCTTTTTTTTCTTTCTTTACCTCCCTCTGTTGCTCACTTCTCTTTCTGCTCATTCGGTCTTTTTCCTCTGAAACATTCTTACATTCTTTCATTTCACTGCATTATTTTTCTCTGTCTGTTTCTGGAATGCTCCCTCTCAGTCTCTCCCTCATCTCTTGACAATTTTATCTTTTTTTCTGCAAGAACACTGGAAAATGTCATCTCAATCAGATATAGAGAATGGACACACACACACATACACACACACACACACACACACACACACACACACACACACACACACACACACACTGTATTTCCCAGCACAACAAACAAGACACAATGATGCGTGCCATAGTTGGTAGTCAGCTAAGTAATACATCAGCAAGTGTGTGTCTGGATCGAAAAACCAAAACAAAACAAAAACAAAAAAATCAATGGCTAAAATGACTGGCGGTTTTTGCAATGGTTAACACAAATTGGCTGCGATCTACCTCTGCAATACAGAGGTTGAGAAAACAATGTATAAATAAATGGAGTGCTGGAGGCTGATGTGCCGGGGCTCAGCTACACCTGATGACATTTGGAAACATTTGGATATTCATGTTCAAAGTGACATTGCATCATCATTTTGGAGGTCTACTCTTCCCATGCTTGTCAGAAGTGGCGTGCTGCACACAGCACACACACACACACACACACACACATGTGGGACAGATAGAGAGTTCTCAGCAAATCCCTTGCCAGTGAGTGTGTTTACCTTGGCCTAATAGTCTCATTAAACGAGATGTTGAGATGGGAGTGAATTTAATTCGCTAGTCAGAGACCAGGGTCATCATCATCAACTATTTTTCAATCAAGCCAGCTAACACATGAACTAAGGCTATATGGACTGTGTTACAGCTGAAAGACTGCATTGAAACTGGAGTGTATAGACTCTTTGAAATGAAGGACTGAAGCCTATTACCTATAACCACAGTGAAGTCTTTCAGAGCAAAGATAGTTAACTGTATATCAAAACTTTGTGATGTGAATGATACAATACAATTGTGAAAAAAATATTAAATTATTGTATTTACTCAGACTGAGGTTTAACACTTTCACTTCCAAGAAAGATCAGTAAAAGCTTTATATAAAACATAATATTCAGCCCCACCACCGCTGCTGCTGCACACATGCATGCACACACATGCCAACCCCGGTGAATCAAGGCTCCCCCACATCATGAATCCCAATTTAATCCCTGCATGTATGTGTTTGTGCAGTGTTTTCCTTTAACTTATAACAGAGCAACCATGTCCCAATAGCAAAAACAATAGCCTGAAAAATGGTTCTTAGCTTTAACTAAAAAAAAACTAAACTAAAAAAAAAAAAGAATAGCTACAGTAGGTGAAGCAAAACTAATGCTTCACACATGCACTCCACAATACTCACACACACACACACACACACACACACACACACACACACATACACTTGGGTGCTGGGATAACTGAAGCTAAACCAAAACAACACAGACCAGTGAACTCTAGCATGGTGTCCTGCTGTTTTGCTATGCTAAGCTAACTCAGCTCATCATAGACAAAGAAAACTTGCATAGATTTCCAACAGGTGGGAAAAGACCAGTGAGCCGAAAATAGCTCTCCTGCTATGTCTTGACATGCTAAACTAACTCCGCTAGCCACACACAGGAAGATGCCATGCTAATGTGCTGAGGGCTTTCAAACAACTTCAAAACTATCACCAAACTTAAAGTGCCCCATGTTAAGGAGAAAATATACTCTCAGGCTGTTCCTATGATTGATAAAGTTCAATATTAGTGAAGTTGAGCGACTCTCCCAAAGCTGGAATTCAAAAATCCAAGACTAATGATGACTCAAGTCATCAAGAAACACTTTGGGGCATTAAAATGTTTTTACTATCATCATTTGTGTTCCTTTCTTCAGTCATTAGAACGTGTCATCACAACTAATGTGATGGCAATAAAGTGAAAGAATCCAGCATGTAGCATTGTTAAATTGTGGCTTTAATGTTTCATGTGGCTCTCAGGGGGAATCACTGTTGCATCTGTACTACTAACAGATATTCAAACAAACAATATGCAATGAGTAAGTGTTGATTTATTCATATCACTCTCACCAGCAGCAGATGCTGTCATTTTGCCAAAGTGATGAGTGAGATTTTGTATATCTCCCAGCAGGGCGTTATGTTTTCATCATGGCTTGATGTCGTTCACATTGCTCATTGTTTCCTCTAGCCATTTGTTTACATTAACTTAGGCTTTTTTGAAAACTTTGCAGCTAAGATTTATGTTTTACTTCTCCAGGGAACTCCAGGGAATGATGTTGTTTTTTACCTGTGGAATAATTGGCCCACCTGCCTTTTGTGGGCCAAGTACAGTGCACTTCTGTCAAAAGAATGAGTAAACACATGCTTTGAATTGGTATTTCAGTAATTAAGCAAGGTTCTGCCCGGATCAATATAACAGTGAATGGCATGTTTTTTTGTTGAACAGAAGAAAAAATGCAATGATGGAGAGATTGTGGGTTCCACGTCGATAAATTACTTTGGCTCCGTTCAGGGTTCTGTCAACACTAAGCTGTATGTCAATGTGGACCTGGCTCACACACACACACACACACACACACACACTCACAGGTGACTTGCTCACAAAGCAGATGGTAGGCTACAGTGTGTGTATCTAGCACCGTTTGGCCAGAGAGGTACTGTATATTACTATAACACTGAAGAAAAAAAAACAAAAAAAAAACAGTGGTTGTACTTTGATCACCTCCCCACCCCCACCACCTGACACACACACACACACACACACACACACACACACACACACACACACACACACATAGACCTCGGGGGCTTCAAGGAAGTCTAAGCACACACATTTAAAAGTAATTGGACCATCGACCGGCACTGTGTGGAGGCCAGAACAGTCATTTACTGTTACAACAAACCCTTTCACTCTAGTGAATCCACCCACACACACACACACACACACACACAGACAAACCAACACACACCTACGAACACACAACAGAGTAGAGCATGCCATGTCCTTTACTCTACCCTCAATGGCACCTCACAATCACAAAGGAGTGATTCAAGGCTTCATGCATCTCTAACTTTCTCTCCCTGTGGCAAACAAATCAAAGCGCACTGTGCAGCAAACTGTGACTTTTGGTCTGATAGTTACATACATGACGTGTACTGATTCAAAAAGATCGATACCAAGCAACATTGTGAAGCAATGGAGCTGGGCATGTTGCAGGCAGCGGTAGTAGGGATCAGCAACTGGGACAAAATCGATATGCAGAGTGAGTTGTGAGGAGTAAAACTATGAGAAAAGACTGAGTAATTGTTGTCACAAACAGCCACCTGCGTTGCATCAAAATATTGCTTGTGGGGAAAAAAAGCAACCTCCCAAGAAATTGGACTTGGGCGACTGCCATATTAGCCGCCACACCTCCCCTCACCCCAACCCATTAGTTCCACCACCGGAGAGAAATTTGATTTTGGGGGTTCTCATGCAATGCAATATTGAGCTGTTAGTGTATAGGCTACTCTTATCTCCTACCAGTCTGTCTCCCTTCTCTTCACCAACAGCCACGGAAAATGCCATTTGATTTTTCAGCCCTCCATTCAGAAGCTATCTATCTATCTCTTTTCTCTTCGCTAACCTTGTTTCATCTGCCAAACAGTGGCACGTCTGCCATTCCAGCTTCTCTCTCTCTCTCTCTCTCTCTGCTACTGTCCTCTCTGCCAAACACTCATATGTCTGCCATTGCAGCAAAGAGACAGTAACCAGGCAAGCACACAGACGAGCTACAGAGCAGTTTCACTACTCCTGCCTCCCTCCCTCCACACCCCCTTCTTTCCTCTGCTGACTAGCAACATGTGTGTCAGTGCGGCCTCCAAGCAGCTTGCAGGCCGAGCCCCTGAGAATCATCAGTCCTCAGTCTCTCTTTCCTTCTGTCCTCTTCCCTCTCTCCCCTCCTTCAGTTCCTCTTTCCATTCCTCAACCCTTTTCCCTGTCCCTCTCTCTGTGTCTCTGCCCCCTCCCGTCTCTCTCCTCATCATCTGCCAGAGAGGGGACAGCTTGTTGCAGCAAGCAGTCCCGGCCGCAGTGAGCACAAGTATCAGCGCTCTGCACCACCAGCTGCCTAATATCCACCGTACAGCGAGTGTGTCCATCCACCCTGCTCCCGCCAAGAAAAGTAGTTCCCCTCGTACCAGATAGCTATTCTATTCTATTCTGTTCCTGCCCTTTTGACTCACTATTTAAACAAATCATCTCTTTTTTTACTTGATGTTTTTGTTGAAAGTTGTTAAAATGATGAAATCGTAAAATGTAGAAAATAAATATACCCTATTACAATCATTGTGTCTTTGATGATGGAACTACTACCTGGAAAGCAATTATTTTTGAAAAAGCCACTTAGGCTAGGTTCTGCCCCACTGCTTGCTTCCCTTACAAAATTGGATTTCTGGAAAACAATTACGAGAGCAAAAGCGAGATGAGGAATATTGCCTGCAAATTACTGATAAATTGTATAATATGTAAGCTATTAATGTAAAATTAAACATAATCAATTGGAATGAGTTGTTTTTCAACAGGGTTGCATTATCTTTTCAATGGATAAAACCCCCTAAAACAAAACAGTTTTGACCTTGGAGGGGTTGAATTGACACATTTAAAAACACAGTCCCACAGAACCTAAGAAAGTGTCATTGGTGGATGCTTGGAGACTCTCTCTGTCTCTTTCTCTCTCACACACACACATACACACACACACACACACACACACACACACGTCTATGAATCTGAGTGTGTACACACACTCAAACACTCAGAAGAATGGGGAGAAAGAACATAGAGGACTTTTTAAGTCGAGAGTGAAGATGGAGGGAGAGGAGGAATTGGAGGGAGAGGAGGAATTCACAGAGGAGATAGAAGAAGAAAACCTGTAGTGTACATAAACAGAACGGAAGAAAAGTACAAGCTAAATTCACATTTACTGTTTCTGTAATCTGGGATAGCTCCATGAGTATTTGTGACCATGAACAGGTCTCTGGAAAAACTAAAATTTAGAGAACCAAGACTATAAACTGCAGTGTCATGAAAAAATGCTTTCTTGAGCTGCTCCACTGACAATAGTAGGGTAGGGATTTGACTACTGCTTTGGGTATATTTCATGGTAATTCTGAACAGTCCTGAACAAGAAAAGAAACGTGGGTACTGTTACTCTCATTTGCCCATTAACTGTCGATGGAGGAGCTCCACAAGGTAACATTTGATGACATTACAGATGAGGCTTTGCTCTCATGGTGTCTTCACTTTTTCGTCAATTCTCATTGGATTGGCCAATAATATAAGAAAGACTGACGGCCCGATTCAGACTAATTATGTGGGACTTATGCAGCTTGAGATCTGCATGTGTGAGCTGTTCTTATCCTGACTTGGACAATGTGCTCACTGAGTATTTGGGGACTCCATTAGCTTGCGCACAGGGCAAATCAAAACCTTGGCTTCTTTGTTGGAAAATTTGGCCATGGATTTTTCTCCATTTCATGTTTGCTGAGGCATTGCCTATAAATAGCATCCACCTTTATTTCAGATTTGTTTGGGATGGCGACGCACAAAGATTGAATTGGAAGTCCGCCCTTAGAAATGAATTGGACAAAAGCAAAAGATATTTTACCAATTCTGAGGTCATTCACTGCAGGCTATTCTGTATTTTTGCCTACAAGAACTCACAGAAAGGATTTTTAAAGCCTATCAAAAACAAGTTTTATATCTAAAGATACATTTCTTTATGGCTTTCTATTCAACTCACCAACATGCCGCTCTCCAGTTATATTGCTCATTGAAAATCTGAAACACTTGTTATGGCCAAGTATGCATGACATGCTCACTGAATGTTCATGGAATATTATCTTCCTGTTCCTAGAAATTTGTTATGTGCGCTTGCCGCCCTGATGGTCAGTTGTGTACAGTTGATGGCACCGATGATATTTGGAGAGCCCACAACAAGATGCAATCTGTCCACCACATATAGTATATATACTCTTTGCTGTGTTTGCTTATTCCTGTTAAGAACTGCAGCAGGCAGCAGGAGAGAGAGACCTGAGATATTCCCTGTCTGGCTGACCATGATCCAAGTCTTATCGATGTACAAAATGCTGAATGTGCAGGGCACCTGTTAAGCTCAGCGAATTTGAATGATCTTTTGGCACCGTCCATGTGCCCTCTAATGCTGTCTCTTTTGATGATCCATTAGAAAAGAACAGAGGCTGATTTCACTGATTAGTGAAATCAGCCTCCTCTCTGGTTGAGGATGGGCTAATCAGTGAAATCAGCTGCTCTAGTGTTTGATTGGAATGAAAGGCGGCATACTATTGGTTCGCGATGGCACCTGGTAGAGAATTACGACCTTAGAAATTCAACCGATCTGTGCGTGAGCTCAGTGTGACTCAGTGCGGGGATAAGACGAGAGAGGAGACAGCCTGTGCGTAAAGGACATTCCAAGCATTCCGTGAAAGATTTCGTGGACTGAGTTTATGATTTGTTTTTGCTTTTTTTTTTTTTCAAGAGAAACAAAACTGTCACTATCTCACCTTAAAACTATGGTGCATGAACTAGAAAAAGGTAGAAAAGAAGAACAAACTGAGCTCTCTGGAGGCCGATGGATGTGCCTTCATGCACACAGGTGGTGAGCAAACGAGAGGAGGGAGAGAGGCCAGGAGGGAGGAGGAGGGGGAAAAAACAAATAAAAACAAAAAGGAGAGAGAGAGTTGGAGGACCTGAAGTAATAGAGTGTACATTTGACTCTGCCAGATCACTCATACTCTGTGTTTCTCTCACTCACTCACTCACTCACTCACTCACTCACTCACTCACTCACTCACTCACACACATACACACACACACACACACACACACACACCTTACAGTTGATTCAAACTGATCATTACAACAGCGACAACAAGCAGCTCCGTTCTGATTTCCCAGCTGAGCTGCAAGCTGTTTTATCGCCTGCTTGAGCTGTTGGGAGGATATCTGTTGTGTGTGTGTGTGTGTGTGTGTGTGTGTGTGTGTGTGTGTGTGTGTGTGTGTGTGTGTGTGTGTGTGTTCGTGTTTGTGTGTGTGTGTGAGAGAAATGGAAATATGGGTGTGAGGAAAGACACAAGGCAATAGTGTTTTAAATTATAATAATAATAATAATATTCCAACTTTCTTCCAAGTTTCTGCTTTAATTTACTTTAGAATACCAAACTTCAAATAAGTAAATATAATTAGGTAAATATACATAATTAAATTATTTAAACACTAGATTATTGTTTAATTTATTTTCTGTCAGCTTTTAATTGAATTAGGAGGGAATGTTTTATCAATTATTGTCTTAATAAAAAACCAATAGAGTTCATACATCTCTTCCTATTCAATTAACCTCTGTGTTGGAGTTGTGGTTGGCAAATGAAAATAAATTTGTTTGTGTTGCTAGATAAATGTGTTCTATGGACATCTGCTGTCATGAAAAAAAATTAACATTACAAATTAATGATAAGGTGTTTATATAGTTTGTGTGTGTTTGTGTGTGTGCTCCCCTTTCTTTCTGTCTGTCTTCTCTGTTCTCTCTCTCCTGCTGTCTCACTATAATATAGGCTTGCTCTTAGATTATGTGAGAGACGGGTAGTGAGAGAAAGACAGGCAGAGAAAGCAGCAGAGAGACAGAAAGAGAAAGGCTGAGAACAGCTGGTGAGCAGAGACAGAGAAAGAAAGAGAGACAGCGTTAGAAAAAGAGCGGCAAAAATCATTTGAAAGAAACTTGTTCTTTGTCACTGCTTGCATTGTCCCCATAGGAAAATGATGGTGAGAGAAGACATAGAATACAAAGATGAGGGGATTGATGGAAGACTGGTGAAAGATTGTGTAACCAGTGGGGAATACAGGTTTTGACCTGACAGAGGTTACCCATAGTTCTTAGCGGGAGGAAAAGTTCTCTACTTTTTTTTGTCTTCTTCTTTTTGTCTGTCGTCAGTCACTTTCAATCACTTCCCTTCCCTTCCAGTCTTTCTCCGTGAGTGTCGGTCTGTTTGTAGGGATTAATGCAGGCATGTGTGCACATATGCTTCTCTATGTAGGTCTCTCTCTCTCTCTCTCTCTCTCTCTCTCTCTCTCTCTCTCTCTCTCTCTCTCTCTCTCTCTCTCTCTCTATTAAAGTGCTACCTTATTCTAGTGTGACAGTTAATATTTAACCCCGTGGCTTGGTAAGTGCAAACTACAAACACACATCCGAATGCAGAAGCTCACACACTAAAACTACACGCATGTCTACAAATGCATATACATCTGCACATATACCCACCCACATTAATGCACACACACACGCACACACACACACACACACACACACACACACACAAACAAGCCACAAAGTGAATCCATAGGGACTGTTAAGTGAAGCACAGCAGGAATAATCCCAAACCATTAAATACCAGTGAGTTATAAATTATACACTGACATACATGTGAGGTTGTAAATTATGCATGCATATATGCGCTGACATATGATAATGGGATGTAATGTACAGTTTGTCTTAGAATTGCAGTTTTTCTTCTCAGAGGACATTTTCAACATCATTTTACTTGATTTTTTTTTTTTCGATCCATTTTGTTAAGCAATATCTGACAAAATTTAACATACTTTTAGGCAGCTAACCCAGGAGCCCAGACAGTATTTCATTCAGCCTATAATGCAGGAACCTTAGCTCAGACACCACAGGCAATACATCTTCATGTCAAATTCATCGGAATAATTAGAGCATCCATTTGAATCTTCTCAGCGCACGTTTGGATCCCAACCAGGACGTTGTGAGACGCTGTCGTAGAGAGACACAGATGGTAGAGCCATCGGTATCCTGCAGAAACTTTTTTGGGATTCTTCATAAAACTCACTGACAGACCAAAGGGTTTGAGACCATCGGAGTAGAGCGTTTTCTATTCGAGACCATACCAGGTCAATTTTATCGTGTCTGTATTCTTTTTTTCAGCACCACTGCCCCGTTTGATTGTATATTGGGAAGGCGATTCATAAAAGCGCCCGGCAGCAGGGGAAATAAAAACACCAAAAAAAAAACCAACCTCCAGCTCCTCTGCTGTTTTAGTCAGACAGAATATTACTGCTTTTTGTGAAATAAATGGTCAACATGAGAAATGTTTTGATATTACAAGTGTTCCAACAAATTATGTTATAAGGTGTCGTAGGACATTATGGTTCTCTAGGAACACATGAAAATATGTGTGAGTTATGCAGGTGAAAACTTATAATGTCTTTGATGCTTTGTCATGTCCACAAGTGAAGTTGCACACAGGCATGGAAAATCAGTAGAGTATGTGCTGAATATGCAGCACCTAATTAGCACAGTACTTCCATTTGCTGTCATCTGCCGTTCCTCATAACAGGACAACGGTAATCTTTCTCCATCGTGGCATTCACCGCAACGATAAATTCAGGAATCAGTTCTAATTAACTGGCTGATTTTGCACGACGGAATACAAATACTGTTGTGTGTTATTAATAATCCCTTTGATCTTCCTTTTTTTTTTACCTGGAAGCTGATATTGTCTCCCATGTGTGGAACAATTAATCACACTAAAACCACTAGTACTGATACAGTATTTATGTTATAAATTACAAACAGCAGTGGATTTGTGTGCAGATGAACAATCTTAATATCCACTTAGAAAACAGTGGGGAGAGGGCTTCCAAATTTGGCGGGGTGATGAACACTGTATAATGCAGCTATCGTCTTTTGCGGTTTCATGTGCTTTTGTTGATTTGCGCTTATTCAACTGGAATAAATGTTCATCTTTTGAATCTAAGGCGAGTCCAATCTCTTTATTATGTTTCAATTTTCATATCCACAACTGTTAACTCCTGCATTTAACCCTAAATGTTGTTTTTTAAATGCCGTTAATTTCTCATTCAAGTCCTGTAGTGTTGCCAAGAAAAAAGAAAATAACACCAGGCAAGTCAACTTACAACACAGCTTCACTCAGATGCTTAGCCAGTCTGTCAGCCAGTCGGACAGCCAGTCAGTTCACTCAGCCTGGTGGACAGTCAGTCAGCTAGCCAGCCAGTCAGTCAATCAGTCAGTCAACTAGCCAGTGAGCCGGTCACTCAGTCAGTCAGTCAGTCAGTCAGTGAACCACTCAGTCAGTCAGTCAGTCAGTCAGTCAGTCAGTGAACCACTCAGTCAGTCAGCAAGTATGACTCAGTTGTTGAGACTGTGACAGAGAGACGGATGTTTTGGTCTGGAAGATAGCTGACTTCTGGGTGTCATGTACTGTATCTCTGACACTGACAACTTTGGTCTGTGGGAATGTGTGTGAGTGTGTGTGAGTGTGTGTGTAGCATGC
>NC_136004.1:22569783-22602283 GCF_048128805.1 Centroberyx gerrardi
CATCATCCCAGAGACAGAGAAGCTGGGCAGTGGTGTATGGAAGTCCTTCCCCTGCATGAATGTCATCAGTGTTCTGCACACACCTCCTATCTAACGATCAATATCAAAGTGAGAAAGCAACAGATTTTTTTTCCACATTTTTGAATGCATTTCCAATGGTATGGCTTGGTTCAAAAGTTACACAATGTGAGCTGTCATTTTCAAAATGAAGGGTTGAATGAAGCAATGTATAGATAGACAGAAAAATAAATACATATTCATGCATGCATACAAAACAAAATAGCACATATATGGCTGTATTCCCTCAACAAGAATGACATTGCTTCTTTTTTGTACTCGAATGAGGGGACTGGTTTCTGTTAAAATGTAGGCAGGGACACCCCATAGTTCACTGCGGCACAGTATTGGAGCAAATGGAGGAGGGGGTGAGAGGATGAAGGGATTTATAATGCTGACTTCCTCAGCACAATACTGTATGCTTTTCTTTTCAGGCACAGGGTTTATATGCCCGATTCCAAAAATAGTTGCAGAGCAGAATAAAAACTTTTGTATGAGCACACACAATAGCACTGCTCTTCTTTCTTTCATTCTTTATTGCTTGCTTGCTTTCTTTCTTTCTTTCTTGCTTCCTTTCTTTCTTTCCATGAAAGGCCGGAAGCTGTTGCAGCACATACACCCCTGCAGTCTTTACCCAATAATACACAGCAGAAGCTTATTATATGCACCCACCTATAGCATCCTATTCTTAAAATTCCTGCTGCTTCTGTGCCTATGCTAGGTTTCCTTATGTCAGCGTGCAGAAGCTGTCTTGCCTGAGACTTGAGAGGGGATTGACAGTAAGGTATCTGGGGAATAAAACTTCTCCTGGCTTGTCTCAACAAACAGAGAAGCAGAAGAGTGGCTGGCGGGCTAGCGTTTGGTGTTACCCATACTGTTTACACACTGTGCGTTTTTGTTTGGCACCACAATGAATTTCCCAATGGGGCTTGTGTGACAGCAGGTAATAGTTAAAAAATGCTGTCTCCTACTCCTCTCCTTTTTCATGTTTGTTTGCACTCTTGCTTCACTTATTTGCAAGCCCTGATTTCTCCCTAACTCTCCCCCTCTCTTTCCGCCTCTCTATGCTTTGTTGATATTTCTCTATCTCTCTCACACATACAGAGACACACACACAACAAATATTCACATGCACTGCCCCATTTAAGTTGATACGAGGACACCAGAGGCAGCCTGTCAGCTTCAATTAGCGTCCGGTGTCCAGTGTGCTGTGGTCACCCAGAATATAACCTGCTGGTCAGCGCATGTGTGTCGGCTCTTGATTGACACGGCCCTCTAGCTAAAACAAATCACTAACATCAATCAAGCCACAGAAGAAGCCTGCAAATATTCATACATTCATGAGTTTACAAGAGTAAAAGCGTTTATCACAAAGGCTGGAAACATGGTAATTTAGCACGCCTACCTCACCCCCACTTCAAAAAAGGACTGGAGAGAAAGATAAGATTGAGAACTAAAGCCTTGGAATAGACACCATCATGTATTACCAGCACCTGCTCACCACCCGTCAAGCCGTTCCTAATATTATCTTGCCTTGTCTTTGTAGTAAAAATGCTTCTCCAAATTGGGGTTGGTGCCCAGATGGTGTAGGGTGGTTTGGAGTGGTGGGGGTTCCTAATCAATCTATGAAATGAAAAAACTAACTTGAACTGTTCTTGTACCCATAGACCACAGTGACAGCCATGCAAGCCTGTCTATACACTGACCGTCATACTGACAATCTCCCAAGAGCAGCATAGTGTGCAGAAAAATATGCTCTGATACACAACAAAACTTCAGCATGATGTAAAAAGTGCAAAGAAAATGTGTAAAAAAACATGATTTCAAAAGTAAATCATGACAATGCTGGAAAAGTTTGCCGCAGTTTTGGATGCAGCAGATCAAGACAGGTCTGCCTTATCAAAATCACTCATGGATTTTCAACCTTTCTTTAACTTTAATAAATAAAAAATGTCTCAGAACACATTGTGAATTTAAGGCACTGCAAATTGCAAAACGTTTACTGTCCCAAGAAAGGTTTTTCTTATTTTCTGAAAAGTAGCAGTATAGTAAACGGGCAGATATCAACCAGAAAAAAATAAATAAATAAATAACACAATGACTTGAGAAAGAGGAGCCCACACTCTATATATGAAATTTGTCCCTCAGTCTCCAGTATTTGTCATTTCACACCAGATAATGGCATCTGGCTAGACCTCACATAAAAGGGGAGAATAATCCAACGTGAGAGGCAGAGAAAATGGATATAAAGACTGAGGGGAAGGGGAGGAAAAGGACACAGAGGCTCCCTGAATGGTATCTTTGAACCAAAGGGTTGTGTGTTTGGGAGAAAGAGAGAGAGAGAGAGAGAGAGAGAGAGAGAGAGAGAGAGAGAGAGAGAGACACAGAGGAGAGAGAGTTTGTGATGTGTTCTCTCTTTTTCTCAAAAGTCAGAATGGCTCCCAAATATTAAACATCATCTGACCTCACGGAGATAGTTTTAGACCTCAAAATGGAAGAGCCAAAGTTTCACAGACACACAGACACACACAGACACACATACACACACACACACACACACACACACACACACACACACGCACAGCTATCAGGTGAGATGACTAAGAAGGAGAGAAGTGGAGAGGAAAGAATCTGTGAAGCAGGACAAATCTCTCTCCCTCTGTTTCTCCCTTTCCTACATTTTTCTCTCTTGTTTCTTCCCTTCGCTCACTCCATCTCACTTTCTTCCACTATCCCTCCCTCTATCCATCCATCCCTCCCTCCCTCTATCTTACACCTGGCCTGGAGGCGGAGGAGACACGCTGAATGAACATGAGAATCTACCTAATAGGATGGAAAATTGGGGGAAACAGGGAGATTTCCCCCTGGAGATATTTTCTCTCTCTCTCTATCTTCCACCCTTCGTTCTTCACACGTTTTCACACAGACTTGCTTTCTCTCTCTCCCTCTCTCTGATTTACCTTTTTTCTAATTTTACTTAATTATTCGCCAACTTTCTCACCCTCTCTCTCTCTGTCTCTCTCTCTCTCTCTGAATCACACATTGCCCATCTCTCTCTCTGCCTTTCTTTCTGTGTGACTCACTCAGTACCTCCTCTCCAGCCTCCCTCTCTTTTCTCATCTCCCTCTCTATCTGGCCCTGAAGGACTTTTTTTTTTACATAATTGTAATAATCAGTTCCAGTGGTGTTGCCCCTCGTCTAACCTCCCTAAAATAGCACTGGCTAACCTGCCCTTTAGAGCTGCACCCTGCGCTGTTTTGTTTCATGATCAGGGCTTGAGAGAGGCTGTTGTAGATTATATGGGTATATGAGAAATTAAAATTTATTAAGAACCTTTTTATGCACATTTCCCTGTTAACAACCATGGCATATTATTTTTTATCAAAAAGCTTGATCTCTCCTCTAGTTTAAAAGTCTCCTTTAGTGTTTTAGCTGTGAGCAAAGCTTGACTATGCAAGCTACTTTTAAAAGCCTATAGTATAAACATTTTGAAGGGGTTTGCCCATGGACTCACAGAATTTTTACTATAACTTTATATTTATGGCCCTCTGACTGTCCTGCAGTCTGGATTCAAGACTAAGTGCCCCGTTTTCATGCCGGCGCAGATCAAGCACAGCGACTTTGTGCCGTCGAAGTGGTAATTTCATCACATTGTTTGCGCCAAAATGGGTAGGGGTGCCCAGTAGAGGGGAGTGTCAATACAAATCGGGTGGCGCAGTGCAATTTTGGTGTCAAAAATGACACCTACTCAAACTACGTCTTAGTGCTGGTGATGGCGGTCTGGCTGTATTTGACGAAGGTGTACATAAATCCCCTTTTAAGTATGTTATGCTTGCGTGTTTCATTTTGATATAAATGCTCTGTATCCTCATCCAAAAACATTGGGTTGCCGTGGGTGCAACAACTGCACACACTGCATACATCTGGCTGAAATTCTGTGAGTATATGGGCATAGTCTTGCTAATTCATGATCATATTTTAAATCTCCCTTGCCTTTATGTTATGTATGTTATGTATTGTATGTGTAAATTATAGCAGAGATTTGGACATCGGAACTGATTTTCAAGATTGGGCCAAGTCCACATTTGTTTGGGTGTGAGGGTTAAGGACTTTAATCTCCTGGCTCCCAGTCCAGTCAGGCCATAACAAGTATATAAACATTGTTTGTTCTTGTACTTTCTTGAGTCTTGTACTCCTGCAGTGTAAACTAGTCAATGATTCATGTCTAAACAGAGATATTAGCCAATAAGCCCAAAAAGAGTTGAGTGCAAAAGAAGGAACAAAAATCCATAGCAGCAAATTGTTCCTCCTCCATGTTTGTTTTGGTATGGTGTTGTACTAGAGCGAAAGCTTGTGTTTTTGTGATATTTGGGAGTGCGATGCCCAGTCTTTTCACATTCTGTTCAGTCATGTAGTTTGTCCCCTGCTTAACATGAACTGCAATGGACAGGATCTCGAGGAAAATCTCTCTGAATCAGAGACAACCCATATTCTTCTCTGACACTAGCCATGAATAATGTAAAGGCATTGAAAAAAAACCAGTTGTGTACACTGAATAGAGCTGTGGCTCCTAAACATTTGTTCTCTGCCAGGGAGATTGTTCTCCTTGTTGTGGGACCCAGGCTCACAACAAACTACTACTACTCTTGAGGAGACCCATCAGAAAAAGGCTTGCGGCTCATTTTGCATCCCGGTCCTTAGGTTAATAAACTTGTTATGTGGAGAATACCTTTATTCTCTATTCTATTTTCTGCATAGGAATAAAACAGCTTTATGTGTCACAACAGGTTAGCCTTCTGAAAGAGACAGCGTCAACAATAATCAACTCTGTTTGAGGCTGAGTTGAAATGGGCGTTTGATAGCAAATCTTCTGTGTGTGTGTGTGTGTGTGTGTGTGTGTGGTTAAAAGCAAAGGGAACCCAGTATTTCTCCACGTTATTTACTGATGGTCATTCAGACTGACGTTAATTGTCATGCAAAGCCAACAGGGTTAGCTTAGCATTTCAAAACATGCCAGGAGATTTATGCAGATGTGTGTGTGTGCACGGTTGCGTGTGTCTCCGAGCATGCCGCAGCTATTATGCGTGTTTGAGTTGGCAGGGGCATTAAGCCGTCGCATAAAATAAATCTGTCTCAATCGCTCAAAACATGTAATGGAAGGAATTGTTTCTCGCATGATGACATAACTATGAGACGGATCCCAAGGTCCCATGACTCTCTAAAGTCCCTAAGCGTAATTTACTGCATATGTCAGATGAGACTGGAGATGATAATTGAAGGTGACCTCAATTTAAGAACATTGCAGTTTGCAGGCCATTGAGTCTTGTCAAGAGGGTGGAGATTCCTATCTCTCCTCCAAAAAGATGGGAAACTGTGCATGTGTGTGAGAGAGAGAAAGATCTGTAGAGAGCATGAACGACAGAGAGAGAGAGAGAGAGAGAGAGAGAGAGAGAGAGAGAGAGAGAGAATGTAATGGTTGTGACTCTGTTCTGACCTGTGCTGCTGTTTCTATCTCTACAGGATCTATAAGGATTAGGCCATCTATCTCCTTTCTCCCTGTCTCATCTGCCTCTTTCATTGTACCTTTCTCTCCTTCACATCTACTCATTCCCTTCATTTAGCAATATATCAATCTTTCTCCACTCTCTCATCACCACTCCCCCCCTTCTCCCTTTTCCATCCCTGCTTAGCCACAACCCTCTTTTTTACTGCGCTGGTTCTCGAGTATAAATCTGACGCCGTTTTCCCTTCCTGAAATCACTTAAGATGTCGCAGATAGCTAACGAAGCAATTACACACGTGGCAGCCTCGTCGCCTCCATATAAGAGAGCAATGGAGCCTGGAACGCCCGCAGATGTATAGAGAGAGAGCTATAGGCTCCCGTGTATAGCCACTGAAGCTAATGGAGCAGAAAGCCAGTTCTAGCACAGTGTAGCAGTAATAATTATGACCGATCTCAGGTGTCCGCTATTATCATTATAACTAGACAACTGTATGTACATGTGTGAAGAACGATGGGTATAAATATCATGACAAGCGGCCGAGGATTGAAAACGGTGAAAGGATATGACAGAGAGAGGTGGAAGATTCAGAAAATGGAGGACGGGGAGGAGAAGAAAGAGGACAAAGAGACTGAAAGATGAGAGAAAACAGAGTTAGAGAGATAGAGACAGGGAGAGAGAGAGATCCTCAGGAACATAACATAAATAAAGATATAAAAACAGAAGGAGAGTTGTGTGCATGTCATTAGAGAGACTCTCAGCAAGGAGGAGGGTGATCAGAGTGAGAGAGAGAGAGAGAGAGAGAGAGAGAGAGAGGGGAGGAGAGAAGCGGCTTGGGTTAACTGGGTTCTCTGAGGTCAATGTAGAGTTAACGGCATGTTCAGGGGAGTATGCACACATACAGTTAATGGTGGGATCACACACACACACACACACTTTATATCTCAATATCCCATCTGACTGGTTGCAATATAGTGGGGCTCTTTGGGGCCCGTAGTTCATAATTCAAAAATCTTTAATGCAGACACTTACTGAATGGTGCTCCTATATAAAATACATGGGGATATGCCCATTATCCATATAATTTAAAAGACACATCAATGTCTTGAAAGCAGACGGGTACAAGAGAAATACATTTGACTTCATATGGTATGTGTGAGAGGGCGTAGAGGGACTCATAGAGAGAGAGAGAGAGAGAGATATGATCTATAATGTATTTATAAATAATAACCAATGTTAACTTACTTTGGTTCAGGAGTTAGACATGTTTGTTCCAGGAAAGGTCATTGTCAGTTCAAGCCTCAGTTCCCGCAACTGTTCAACTACAAAATTACAACTGTAGCACAAGCTAAATAATAGAACAAAGGTTCCTCTAAGGAAAATTTGCAAATGCTAATGCTCAACAATTTAGCAGATAGGCTTTCTATCGTCTGACCTCAGAGAATGTTAAATACATGCTAGCACTGACTCATGAAATTAAGGGAGATTTTCTTGAGATGTTCTACAAGTAAGATGCATGACAGAAGACTAATACAGTGACTGCCAAAAATAATCACGCCTTCCCTGGTTTTGATTTAAATTGAAATTGCAAGTCTCAGAGTCAATCAAAGTGAGGATTTTTGCCTGCAATTATGGGTGTACTCTCTTATCATGTCATTTTGCACGAATGAAAAAAAAAAGAAAACTGAGGAACGTCTTTTCATTTGATGGCTCCTCTCACTTTGCCATAATTACCATTTCTAAAATGTCAAAAAGATTTGAGAAATTGATTTGGATCTTTTTGAGAAGTTTCCTTGACACCTTAGTGGCAGCTATAGAAAAATTGTGAAAAGCGAAAAAATTGTTTGCACTAATCATGTCAGTCACAATTGAAAACTTGTTGTTTAGAGTTCAGGTTACTTCAATCTTCCTTCTTCATCACAGCAAGATTGGGAAGGTGACGTGTGCTCGTCATTCCAAAGTGAACATAGCAGGGATGGAGCATCACAACAGGATTGGGTCACAATATTTGTATGCATTATAATACAAGGTCAAGTTCAATGCACAGTGTTGATAATTCACCTGATAATTGCTAAATATTGCCACTTATATGGCTACACATAATTTGGAAAGGCACGATTCTGCTCCAAGAGAAAGTTAATATCCAGGCTCTCTGAGAGGAATCCCAACCTCTCCTTAGTCATTTGATTCCATGTCTAAATTTGATTTAATCCCAACTAGAGACCAACAAATGTTGAACAAATGTTCAGAGTATTTAGGGAGACTGTGCCAGGAATACTGTATAACAAGTGTCTTAATTCCCTCAGAAGTAATTATGCTCACTGATTAGGGAATCGTGCCTTAATGTAATTATGTTGCGCTTTAAAGATTAATTTTGTCTGTGATGGCATGCTGCGTTATGTTGGTGTCTCCCCACGTTATCCATAATCACAGCTCACTATCTCATTTGTAATCTGTAAAGAGATCCCTCCGGTATGGAGGAGAGATACTGTGTGCGTGTGCTTGTGTGTGTGCTTGTGTGTGTGGTGAGTGATTTGCACGTGTGCATGTGTATGCGTTGCACCTGTGTGCATGTGTGTCTGTGTCCAAATACATTTTACGAAGACTTATGCATTTGTGTGTGTAAGTGTGACTGTTACATGTTTATGTGACAAATATACCTAAAGCTAACTCTACTATCTGCTCGTCTATACACCATAACGTACCAAAAGAGAGTCTCCGAACCATCTAGACAGTTATGCTGCTGAAATCAGGCCTCAAGAGTTCCCAGCGCATCGAGAATGTTCAAAAATAAAACATGCTGTCAGGAAAAAAAGAGGCTACGATGTTCCTTAGCAATAAAAAAGTAATAATCTAGTTCCAGGACGTGAAAATGGAATCAGTGTAGAAAGAAGTTCCAAGCCACGCAACATTTTAGATACAGCTTGTCTTTTCAGGACTGTAGCATTCCTAAGAGGAAAGCACTGGGCTTATCAAACTAAGAGGATAAAATCTTCCCAGGGTTAGGAAAGGTACGTCAATATGTAACCATTTGCAGATTCAGATTACCTGCCCGAAACTGTAATCAGTGACATAATACATTGTGCACGGAAGCATTCCCTCACTGATGCATTTACCTCTGTAGATTAAGATGAAGGAGCTGATGGTTCACTTATGTAGATCCTAAATGGTTCCCCTTTATAACTTTATTGATCCACATAGGGAAATAGTCTTTTCACTTGTCCCCATCCACACATCCATGTGGTTATCTAGAGCAGCGGTTCTCAAACTTTTTGGCTCATTACCACTGAAAACAAAGTGATTCGTACTCGCGACCCCTTGAACAAAAATAATAATAGTTTCCAGCTGTGAGTCCAGGGCAACACCTGAGGAAAATGACTGCCCATTTCACTAAACAGGCCAATCTTTGACTACAGGGATTAACAGGAATAATTAGTCTGAGAAAATAATAGAATAATTAGTTTAATTAATGATTGATTAATAATCCTGCTGTCTATGTGTACTGTGAGACTTACGGTCTCTCCACTGCCTTACATAACAGTACAATTACACACACACACACACACTAACACACAGACACACTAAAAGACAAACCCACGCTTCCACATGCTCACAGCCATTATCACACATCCACAGACACATACAAGCCTGCACACGCCTGTACACACACGCCTGTACACACACACACACACACACACACACACACACACACACAAAGACATGCATACACGTGCATGCACACACTCTCACTCATTGATTAGGTAACACCTACATGTTTATTCATTGTGTGTGTGTGTGTGTGTGTGTGTGTGGAGGGGGGTGTCTTTGATGAGGCCTGTTAAAATTCATTATGCATGTATGATTATAAATGACTACTTGATCATGCTTCTAATTAATCCAATTAACACCAAGCTTTAATGAAGGGGAGGTGGGCTGATGGGCTGAGGTTGAGACCTGCTGGTAAACAGAGGAAATTAATAAAAAAAATGAAAACATAGGGGACTGTGTACTAAAATAGCAGAACATTTTAAAGACACTACTTATGTAGCCATTGAAAAAGTCCTGATTTTGCCTGCATGCAATGCGTGCAGGACTGACCTACTTCTGTGCATTTGCTCTGCCCCAAAGACAGATGGTTTAGAAAAATGAAAATGGTTTCAAATGTATTGGTGCTATAAGAAACCACTCATATAACAAAGTAATCCAAAAGTACAATACAAAAGGTAGCAGGGCTTCACTCTGCTACACAGGAGTGACAGCCAGAGGGAAGCAAACACTTAAGTAAATACAGAATGAGAAGCATTTTGACAACAGGTGCAGTGAAATTTCCTGGCATCATGTAAATCCATTCTACCCCTTAGAGCAGGAATTATTTCCCCATCACCAACAACAGCAAAACACGAAGAAGGGTTCCTGTTTTCAGCTACTTACCCTACTGACGCCACGTCCCCGGTCTTCTCCGTAGTTTGTTCCCAGGATTTCAAAGAAGATGTTGGGGTTAGAGCCATTGTCAGTGAACTCCAGGAAACTGGTGAGACCGCTCACTCCGAACTGCAAGGACAAGGAGAAAGTTTTTTGTACTATTGCTGTTTCTTAATTGTGCTCATTGAATTGAAGCACAACACAAATACATTTTAAACAAATGACTTCAATTTGGACTAAACTGAACTGTTTACTGCACTCTAAAAGTGATGTGATGCACCATAGCTCCTGCATCACATCGCTAGCTTGTCTGGGAAGCTAAGCAGGGCTGGCCGTGGTTAGTCCTTGGACGGGAGACCACCTGGTGCTGGAAGTGGTGTTGGAGGACTAGTAGGAGGTGCTCTTCCCTCTGGTCTCATGAATAATATCCCCAATGCCCCAGGGCAGAGACAGGGACTCTGTCCTGTGAGTGAGCACCGTCCTTCGGATGAGACGTTAAACCGAGGTCCAGACTCTGTGGTCAATAAAGATCCCATCAGCACTCATCGTAAGAGTAGGGGTGTAACCCCGCTGCCCTGGCAAAATTCCCAAAAAACAGGCCTTTCTTCCATCATGGCCACCTAATCATCCCTCGTTACCTAATTGGCTCTTTCAGTCCTCTACTCTCCACTGAGATAGCTGATGTGTGGTGAGCGGTGGATGAGTTGAGTCCCCCCACCCCCTCCCCCCGATATGTGAAGCGCTTTGAGTACTTAGAAAAGCACTATATAAATGTGATCGATTATTATTATTATGTTTAAGGAAAGGAGAGGTAAGGAGAGAAAAGAAGTCATAACATTGTGAGATCATCATCTTCATCTCCATCCTCCTCATCACCCTCATCATATTAATCATCATCAACCGTGCAATATTTATTTTAGCTGTAATAACCTCACCGCCAGTTCTCCCCATAAAATGGCACTCAGTTTGAAAAAAGACACAATCCATTCTGCTTTTATCTCTGGTGAAATTCACACACAATAAATCATCTACCTGTTCACAATGAAACTGAGACATGATCAATCATCTGCTCATCCCTGGTGAAATGATTAGATCTCATCGATAAGTAGTGGGATGAGTGAGGAAAGTGCATTTGTATGCGTTTTATGTGTGTGTGTGTGTTTGTCTGTGTGTGTGTCTGTGCCTGTCTGTGTCCTAGAAAGGAAAGGTGTGAGGGAAAGAGGCTGCCCTTGGTGGGAAATCACACTTCAAACTTGTTGCCATGTTGTTACAAATTGAAAGGGTCAACAATGGAGAGCTGTGTGTACGTGTGTGCCAGGCTGTTGAGAACAATAGTGTGTTTTGACCCAGTGGACTTTTGTTGCACCTGGGGCATATGATGTACCTGTGTGGATAGGTGTTGTTGCACACACACACACACACACACAGACACACACACACACACGGTGTCAGTCCCCAGTCTTTGCCCTTTGCCAGTCAGTGAAAGTGACACTGTTGCTTCAGGGAGGGAGAGGTGTCATACTCCTTATTATGATTCACAGTGTGTGTGTGTGTGTGTGTGTGTGTGTGTGTGTGTGTGTGTGTGTGTGTGTGTGTGTGGACCATTTGGTAAGTGTGAATGTGTGTTGATGTGTATGATAGAGAGGGAAAGAGAAATAGAGTGAGGAAAAAAGAGCAGGAGAGAGAGAGACACTATATGTGCTCTCTCTATAAGTCTCCCCTTCATGTGTCTATGTATATGATTTATAAGTGATGTAATGTGCTATTTGGTTTGTTAATCTAATTCACACACAAGTATAATATCATCATATTGCATTCACCTGGGGATGACCACACACACACACACACACACACACACACACACACACACACACACACGCACACACACACCTCATTAGAGTGCATGTTTATTAGCTTTCCTGCAAGCTGAGCAGGGGTGAAACCCACCCAGATACTGTTCATTGGTTTTCATAATTGGTTGGTTAATTAATGCTGGCAGCTCAGTATTGGCAAAATACATTCATAACAATTATCTTTCTGTTAATTGCACCTGATGTAAAGGATATGTCAGCGGGGCAAAGAGAAAGAGTGACAGGCTGAGAAATACATAGGGAGAACGAGTTGAAAGGTGAACAGGTTTGTGGTGTTGGAGAGCTTCTGAGAGCGAGATAAAGGGTTTTATATTAATAGCAATAATACACATTATTTGTGTAGCAGTTTTTAAATCAGAATTTACAGTTTACACTTTACATTTAAAGTGCTTTAACAATCCAATAGAAACAAACATCACACTCATAAAGTAATTTAAAACAAATGAAAACAAGAATACAGTGCAAGATAAAAAGATAAGAATATAGGCTAAAAACTGCGTAATGTAGGAGTGATTATAGAAGTGATTTAAAAGATGACAGTGATTTTCCTAGCCTAACCTCCTCAGACAGGTTATTCTTAAGTCTGGGGAACCTGATGGAAAAAGCCTGGTCATCTTACTCTTAGGCCTTAGGCTTCGCTGAGCCTCATAAGGGGTTCAATTGTCTGAAATATAGCTTGGGGCCAAACGTTACCATGCCTTGAAAGCGATCAAGAAAATTTAAAATTCAATCCTAAACCTAACTGTTTGAGTCAGTGTGTTTCAGGAGTAGATATATCTATGTATTGGCAATGTGGAAGAATTGTGTATATATATGCTGTGCGCCGCCAGACCTGTAGGTGTCACTGCAGGCTGGTTGTATGTAAGATTCTACTTCCTCTATAAGCTCCACCCCCCGAGCAAGTATAAATACTGATCGGTGTCTAGCGTCCGGTGAGAATCCGGTGAGAGATTCATTTGATTGCCACGGCAATGGTCTTCTCCCGTGCACGTAAATAAAGCATAATCAACAGCAGTCCACTGAGTGGTTCTTGAAGGGTTCCACGACAATTGCTCTAAACCACAATGGGAATAAATGTTGTTTTGATTCATAAACACCATCAGTTGGCTTGAAACAACTTTCTCTAAAACCTTATATATAAGTCTATGAAGTGAGATCACTGCCACAAGTTGAACGGTTGAAACTGAAAGTTTTAAGCTCAACTTTGAGTCTTTGCAGGAAAAACTGATTTGTTTTTAAAACCCTTAATGTAGCTGTCAACACTTAGACGCTGTTTAACTAAACAGTTAATTCCATGCACAAAATGCAGTCAAGCTTTCAGAACAATGAAGACATGTCCCACAGTTGATTAAGTCAACCAAAACAGCAGATATTGTCATCTGCTGAGAGCATTTGGTCATGTAATCTATTACACTCTAACTCAGTACTGCATTGAGCCTTTGTGTTATGTGGATGTTTGAATGATAGTATGCTGTAGATAATTTGCTTATTTTACTTTTGCTTGTAAAACAGCATGGGGCCTCTTGTTTTACTATACTGAAGGAAATAGTTATACACAACAGAAATACTGCAGAAAAGACTTCAGTGTATTTTACTTTGTCACATTCTACAGTGATGTGACTCTAGTTTTAGTTTGTTTCTTTTGCATAATTACATGATACACAAAACAATACAGTAATGGAAACAAAAATTCTAATACTATAATAGGCAAAAGGCTCGCAACTGTAACCTGGCAACAACTGATGTGGACACACACACACCCTCACACACTGAGAGCTGCTGCTGCTGCTGCCGGTGACTGGCTCTAATGTTTTCTATCAAATTTACCCTGTTTTATAATGAAACTGGTTTCATTGTTATTCACAATTGTGTTATTCTCACTTTCATCCAAATCGCGGTCCATCTTGACTCATTAAGGAACGCAACATCTTGCTCTTCATTAAGTGACGATTCCATATTATACGGCTGACAGCCTTAACACTGTCTAATAGTTGAGAGAATGATACCATATGTCCCAGGTAATAGGCTGACTGTGGGTGGAGGCTCTTACTCCTGGAGAACGTCTGGAGAACTCAGTCTGTATTTTCAGAAAGTGCCGCAGCACAGAAAGCAACGCACAGCACACTCTGTCCTGACTGTCTCTGAGCCAATCCGATCTCATCATGCAGGGAATATTGCGTGGTGGCTGATGTGTTTAGAATAGCCTACTCCCTTTGCTCAGACTGAGTCTTGCTATATTTTAAATGTTCTATTTTAACTGCTTGCTATATTTTAAACTGGCGTGAGATTTGTTTGGGGAGCGTGAGAGCGTGAGATGGAACCTGACAGCGTGAGTCTCGCGCCAAATGCGTGAGAGTTGGCAATCCTGCATACACAGTGTCTCTCAACCAAGCCCACTTATTTCTCATTGTCTTAATTGCTGACATAATAGTTTATAGCTTTCCGATGGCGCTGGTGGATGATTTGACCAGCTACTTTTTCTCCCTAGAAATGTCTAGTATTTGTTTGTGAGATAGTAAATAAAGTACCTGCTGCTAATAAATTCTGACATAACATCTTGAAATGATTTGTCCTTTGAGCTTGATTTGTCCTTTGACCTCAATAATCATGTCTTGTTACAAACATGTCACAGGAGCCTCACTTCATGACCTTATGTTGATCCATCTCCAGACCAGATGCTGACAGGGTTCGCAGGAGATTGTCACAGTGAGGGACATTAGCTAGCTAGCAAGCTAAACGCTTGTTGTTTGCTAGTCTGTTAAAAGCCGGACTAGCCACACCACTAAGGTAGAATTATTTAGTCATGTAGCAACTATAAAATAAATAAATAAAAATAAGAAACATAACCCAAAATCTTGCATTAATGTGTGGAGCAGTCGGAAAGGCACATCCGCCTCTGCCCACCAACCTAGCCATGGTAGCTAGCTCCCCCCTAGCACTGCACAGCCTGCTCAGGAGAACTGGCTCCACATCACAGTCCACCTCAATTGTAAGCAGTAACTCACAGGTGAAGTAAGTCTTAAAAGGGAGGTTGGCAGAAGCGCAGACAATGGCTGAAAATAGACACGTAACCCGCCAACAACTCACACACAGCAAACACGTCCGTCTCTCGGGCATCAGCGAAACAGCGGAACCAGCATTTTGTCACAAACATCGCTTTCTTGTTCCCTCCTTTTCACTCACTGGCTCTTCTCTCTCTCTCTCTCTCTCTCTCTCTCTCTCTCTCTCTCTCTCTCTCTCCCCACCTGCTGCACTTTATCCCCCACTCCTATTTTGTCAATGAGCGCTAAACAACAACATCGATAGAGCTTCTCATCTACAGCTGCAAATTAGTATTTATCATTATCATAATGGCTCCACATGCCAAAACACTGATTGCGCACACACACACACACACACACACACACACACACACACACACACACACACACACACACACGTTAGGTAAAGCACACTGCTGATGCACTGTAAAATGACACTGATGCCAGGCTGTTGAATGCAATTCTATTATCGCTTAGGGCTCTTTAACACAGCTCAGTCGAGACAGCCATCAGGGTTGGTTTAACAGCTAGGCTGGCTGATGAAAGTGTTGCCAAACCCCAGCCTGATCTCAAGGTGAAATGCAGAGATAGATATGAAAGCCAGTGCGCCGTATTTATTATTGTCTGACACTAATCCTAAATTAGCATTTCACTTGGCTTCATCATTCAGTCAAACTGCCATCCCTGGAGTACTTTTTTATTGATATCAAAACAGAGGGCATTGATCCAATTGGATTTAACAGTGATGAAAGTGTTGCCAAACCCAAGCCTAAACTCAAGGTGAAATGCAGAGATTCATAAAATCACTGCTGCGGGATGAAATCCTCTATCTCCCAAAAGTCAACTTTTCAGGAACTGAGAAAAACTTGCTGATTGATGCTGCTGAATTTTTTTTAAAGCTTTGCAATGCTTTGAATTCATGAGCACTTGGTGTCATGAAGCTTACTGAGTACAAACAGGACCATCGCAACGTTCAATTGAAGCAATAAACACAAAAATTGGTGCCTGTCTCACGTCATCATTCAGTCAGATACAGATATATGTAGGAGTATGAAGTCCTGGTTCATACACATGGATCCTTGAAACATGTGAAACAGCCATGGGCGTATTTAAAGCAAGTCCCAAAATGACAAAGGACCAATGCAGGGTTGTTATTGTGTTTTAATGAGCCTGGGTCATGGGGACAATTAACATTTCTATTTGGGTCCTGGACTAAAAAAAGATGTGAGATCTGTTAAGTGGGTGGAACAATATAATGATTCAGGAGCCTGGTAGGCACACAGAAAAGATACATTGAAAGAGTGTGTGCGTGTGTGTGTGTGTGTGTGTGTGTGTTGTCCCTGTCTCTATAACTACTTACCTCTGTGCCTGCATGTGTGTGTGCTCATGGATATGTGCGAGTGTCTATATTTATGCCTGCATACTTAGTTGCATACCTACCTGCAGGTGTGTGTTGCAAGCTTGTGCACGTGCATACATGTGTGTTGGTGGGTGGGTTCTGTGGGTGGGTTCTGTGTGTGTGTGTGTGTGTGTGTGTGTGTGTGTGTGTGTGTGTGTGTGTGTGTGTGTGTGTGTGTTGTGCCGTACCTTTTTGACAGTATCCAGCATGCTCTTGCCTCCCTGCCAGGGTTTGGAGTTCTTCCTGATGCAGCTCAGACTGGCCATGCTGTGCCACTTCCTGTCCTCTAACTTTCTGTGGAAGGTATTGGCCAACAGCAGCACAGTGTCATAGATGTAGCGGTTGGTGATCTACAGAGTAATGAAAGAGGAGAGGAGAGGAGAGGAGAGGAGAGGAGAGGAGAGGAGAGGAGAGGAGAGGAGAGGAGAGGAGAGACATCAAAATCACTATTTAGAAAATTCATATTTTGTTCTCCTGTCAGCACATTTTGCATACGCCTTATGCAGGTTTGCCTTATGCACTGGTTGAGCTGAATGACTGCTTAGTCTACAGATTAAATAAATATATTGGTCTTTCTCACTTCCATTCAGGAAAGTCTCCTGTTTCCTGCCAACTTATGCTTGGTTGTAATGAGAAAGAAAGAAAGAAAGAAAGAAAGAAAGAAAGAAAGAAAGAAAGAAAGAAAGAAAGAAAAAGAAAAACAAACATAATTGAGGCACTGTTAGAATATGTACACAAATCTTACATTTTGTTGATGCTCGGTGTGGGATTTTCTCATGTTATTTATGACGACACATTAAAAACACGTCTGTCACATAGCCTGTGTGACCACTTTCATGTGGTTCAATTTGGGAGTTACTGTAGTTGTCTTTTCTCCTTGCTTTTGAAGCTAGGCGAGATGGTGCAGGGCAGAACTGTAGATCTTCTGAATAAGCGAGAGTAAGAAGGAGAAAGAGAGTATTATCCTGCAGTTCTCCAGCTGGTTTGCCATGAAAGCAATATGCCTTTTACCCCCGCTTCACTTGCATCAGCATCCATCAGCACTTTGATCAAAGAAGGAAAACTACAGCTAACAGTGTGCCAATCTCTCAGCAGCGTCTCTCTCTCCCTCTCCCCCTCTCTGTCTGCCCGTATTTCTCTGCCTGCCTCTCTCTCTCTAGTTTCCTTATGGCTGATTGTTAGAGCTGCTGTACAGTATATGTTTCCTACACCTATACTGCTGTTTACATTGACATACTAATCACCTGCTAGTAAAGGAAAAGATGGCTCTGTTTTGTGTCCCACACACAAGCTTGCCTTCTCACAACCGCACGTTAGTACAGACACACGCACATACTTACACAGATACGCGTGTACATACACACACACATAGAAAAAGCTTTAAGGATGACATTCATTTAAGGAATTGATAGGCCCTTGGCGCCACAGAATAAGGAAGAGAGAACGAGAGAGAAAGAGAGGAGTTAATTCAGTCTGTGATCGATCGCTGTGTGATTTACTGCGCCTGTTGTCTCCCTGTTAATGAGAATATAATAAATAGATTGACTAAGACATGCATGCGTGTATGCACACACACACACACACACACATAACGTGTATACACATGTACACGTATGCATGCACACACACATTAACACACACAAACACAATGTAAAGAATAAAAGGAAAACCAATTAACACTGCTTCTCATGCGCACAAACATGTAGATAATCATACATTTTCTCTCTCCCACACACACACACGCACACACACACGCACACTGTATATACAGTATATAAATCATGATCCCAATATTTCTACTGACACAGCCAGTCAGGGATACCGTGGATCATTGCGATGATGACGAAACATTCATAATGGCTTCTTTACAATTCTGCTCCACATAATTTGTTTAATAAGCTAAGAGGAATGATTTGTTGAAGCAGCAATAATGAAAGCCTGATACCCGAGTTTTAATGGATTCACTATTTATTGATCGGTGTGTAAATACTGAGCTACAGAACTAGAGTGGATAGATAGCACATTTCCTGATGTATTCCCTTTCACGTCTATCCTCTTTCCTCAAGAAAAAGGGAGAGTGGGTAGTCCACTCACTAATCTTTTTTTGTTATTCAGACAGTTGGGAAACAGAGAAGGAGACAGAGGAGGGGAGACAGTTCTGGATGGATTCAATCCTAGGCCAGCAGGGGCGTAATTGTGGCTCCAAAGGCAGCGGAGTGTCTGCCTTTCTCTCTCTCTCTCTCTCTCTCTTTCTCTCTCTCTCTCTCACCCACCACTCCAAAGTGCAGGGCAACTCTGTGGGAGTGAGGCCATGTCAAGGTTTCCCACTGTGTGGGATAACAAGATGACAAAGTACGATATGTTCCTCATCACTTGTCAAGTAGTTTACTGACAGGCAGACAAATAACGAGAGAAAAGGAGAAAAAAAGAAGAGTGTCAAGTTTATCTGAACTCTTTTTCTCTCTCGCTTTCTTTCGGACTCTCTTGGCTTTCGCTGTTCCATCTTTCTCAATCTTTCACTTGCTGTCTCTGTCCGCCTGTCTGTCATTATGTCGCACTGTCTCTGTGTCTGTTTCTTTCTCTCAGAAAATAAAAGTGAAAATCTATGGCTCTATGGGGAGCTTGAGCGATCAGTCTGTGTGTGTGTGTGTGTGTATGTGTGTGTGTGGTCAGGCTGAGCTGATGTGCTTCAGTGCAGTGTGAAATTGGGCTTCTGGGCCACTCTCTGACTGCTGAGCTGATCCGCTTCCTCTCTCTCTCTCTCTCTCTCTCTCTCTCTCTTACACACACACACACACACACATACACAGAGAGGATGTCATACTGAACATGTGCGCAGCATGTGTTGAATGTGCTGAAAACACAGCATGTTTTAAACTCTCTATCTCTCACATTTTCTCTCTTTTTCGGAAACAAAAAATCACATTCTCCTTGACTGAGTTGACTACGCTCACATGTGCACACACAAAGAAGCACACACACACACACACTACACCACAGGAGAACACGCAGGCATGGATGCATGCACGCACACACACACACACACACACACTTGGCCCTCTACACTAGAATGAGCACATAGGACTGGACTCAGCCCAAGGAATAATGAATACGTTGGGAATGCTTGATTCTTGATAATAGCTTTTTACACTTGAGGAGCGCTTGATTCATATTATGATACAGAAGGCAAGCTTTATTTACATTATTTCATACTTCAGGGCATGCTGGATTTATGTGTCTTTGCATTAAGGGGGCACCATATTTTACATATTCCTGTGACAAGATACTGATATTTTCTATGAAGGCTGTCAGATTTTTGTTTTGTTTCTTTTTTTCCCTTTTTTTTAAACTGATTTTCATTTTGTAAATAAAAAAATATATTTAATCGTTATTTGATGTATGTCACGTCTAGGTAGTCATATTGCTCAGTGCTTTCATTGATTTGATTACAGTGGGTAAAAGCCTAGAAAGGAACTGTCTTAGGACCTGAAATGGAGATATCCACATAAACATTAAGACTGCATTTCTATTTCCACTTTATTTCCATCTTTCATCAAATATCTCCCCCTAGGGCCCTCTGCATCCACATAAATCAACAGCACATTAATTCAATTTCATATTTCTGTTTTGACACATAAATAAGAGCGTGTTCTCTTTCCTCTTGCCTTTCTGCTGTATTTGATGGCCGCTTGATGACTCACATACACACAAAAAGAGATAATAATTGTGTACATATTGCCACCCTGGGGGACACATTTTAAAAAACCCAATAAGTGAAGAAAGCGTGAAAGAAGGGGGGGGGGGAAAGTGACATTCTGTGTTTTTCCATGATGATATTGTAGATGAATGGTGTGGTCTCAAATAAACACACATGAGGATATGGGCCAACTTTGTGTAAAAATAATTATGTTTTGGGTACAAAGCCTCACAGGCACAAGCTGTGGCAATGTCAAATGAGCCAGCCTTGTGTAATGGGAAGCTACGTGATGTAGGAGACATGTTGAAATGTCAAAACAGAAGACTGGGAGCGGTTCTTAAAACACCGGAATGGAGCGCTGATCTCCTTTAAAATAGAAGACTGGGACTCAGAGTTTTGAAATGTTTGAATAAAACACTTGGAGCAGCTCCACGATGTTAAAATGGGGAGCAGTTTCAGAGCGCTGAAACAGAACCCTGGGAGCAGTGTTTGAATAAAACGCAGACGGAGTTTGAGAGAGTTTCAGGTGACAGAGCTGTTAAGGTCATACTGATGCACATACATAATCAGACTGGTGTGAAGCGGTGACAGCGCTGAACATCCCAGACACAAAGTACCTCGCACTTGAGTATGCTCTCCTAGACTGCGTGTGTGTGCGTCAAAGTTAAAGTGTTGTCTTTTGCTCTCTGGGAACTTCAGCGGGGTTCAAGGTCACTCTATGAAACTGTTGTGTTGCATATATTCAACACTAATTAAACACAAGTACAGGCTATGAATTAGACATTAACTTTAGCTCATACAGAGTGTTTGCCTCCAAATGAGCCTCATGTGATAGTGATATTGGTTGTGAAAACAAGAAAATGTGAACTGTTAAGGAGAAATTCATCCTTAGCGTGCTCTCAGTCATATTTTCCAGCTTTTCTAAACCACTCTCTATGGAGTTGCATAAATGTGTGATATCACCGATAAGGGAGCTCTCTTTTTCCTTATTTCTAAATAATAATGGTTAATATTGACCAATACTACCTACCTATATCTACCTAACTAACGGGCAAACCACACGACCAGCTCACCTCCAGCTGCTGAGCCTTGGGGTTTTTAGGGTCACAGAGGGAGGTGTTAATCCTGTGGTTGTGTTTGACACAGCGCTGAGTGGTGTTCTGGGGCATGGGGAACGTCTGGCGCACCAACGTCAGCCGGCCGATCGACTTCATCACCAACTCCTGCAAGTCGTAGTCTGAGATCTCCTGTGAGGGCGGAGGAGAGAGGGGGGAGGAGGGTGGAGGAGAGAGGGAGGAGAGAGGGAGGAGGGAGGAGGAGAGAGGGAGGAGGAGGGTGGATGGTGGGAGAGAAACAGGGAAAGAGTTGATAAAGAGGAAAGAGATGCGTGAAGGAGGGACAGGGGGTTGAGAAGAGAGAGTAGGGAATAAAAAAAAGAGGAGAGAATCATCATCAACATCATCATCGTCATCTTTCATCGTAAAGGACTTAGAGTTAAAATGCTTGACAATCAAGATAATAAAACTGTAATAAAAGAAATGTGGACCACACAGCATAGAAGCAAAAAGACTGGGTTGAAAGCCACTCTATGAAAGTCATTATAATAAACTAAGTCTTCCAAGTTCATATTCAAGAGACATATTTTGACTGGTTTAGGCCTTGTTTTGTATGCTCTACTTTTCCCGTTATCACCACATCCCCAAAAATAGTTGTTATTAGATATGAAGGGTACATGTGAGTGGATGGAGGGAGGAAGAGTGGAGAGTAACAGTAAGTGTGTGTGTGTGTGTGTGTGTGTGTGTGTGTGGGTGTGTGGGTGGGTGGGTGTACATGTGTGTTTGCACGTACCCAATGTGTCCTTGCAAAACCTTGGGGGAGGAATCATTGCTAATTTTAGCCCTAGGACACAATATCTCTCTCTCCCTCTCTCTCCTTCTCTCCATCCATGGATCTCCATCCATCCTCTGCAAGTGCAGAGGGTCATGTGCTGATGAGATGAGAACTGACGTTTATCGTCCCTGGTGGAGGTAACACGCCTACCAACCAAGACGCCCCTCGCTTTCTCTGTATATGTGTGCATTTGCAATCGTGTGTGCGTGCATGTGTGTCTGTGCACACGCCTGTTTATGTATTCATCTGTGTATGCATATGCTTTTATAATTTTCTGAGACTGTTTTAAGCTTTCTGGTCATGTAAAATCCTTTTGATTTAATTTGATTTGCACATGGCAGCCTGTTTGACATAGTGAATGTGACCCTGTCTTCAGTCCATATCCACATACACACACACACAAACACTTCATAATACTGAGGGGTAATATTTGTGCCCATGGGTCTCAGCCTTTTTAATGCCATGGAATGCTGTGAAAAACTGCAAGGCACACCCAATTATCGACTTTTCCTAAATGTCACATAAAGCCCAGCATGATCATACAAGAGGACATGGCAAAATGAAAAGGTCTGCTGGCTGAGGGGCAAAATTACATTATCTTTGACTTACATTAACTTGAGTAATTTTAAATTAACATCATTTACTAATTTCAGTGAATTTCATTTGAATTTCATTTATTAAGACACATGAGTCTTCATTGGCTGTGATCCATGGTGATTAGAGGCTAGTGTAATACAGGTTTCAGTGGTATATAGTGGTAGTCCAAGAGGTGAGTATATTGCTGACTCATATTTGTCTACGGTAATTAGGCTGATGGATTGCTCTATATGCCCAGTAACCAAGGTGGGTAAATTCTATATGCTCAGTCAACACAAAAAACTATTTGTCCAGTGAAAGAGGTGATTATACTACATACACCTGCAAAAAGGTATGTGTACTATTGCATATGCTGCTGAAATTAAATTCATATTGAAGATTTAAAATAGAACACAAGTCCATTTTGAGATTCAAAATAGGGATGCTCATTTTCAGTCATTTTCAAAGATCATGCTCCTACATGTATTCCCTAAGCTCCTTACCTTTTTAATACCTTTTTAATTAAAAAGAAAAGATGAAAATAAAATAATAGGCATTGCTGCCTTAAAGCAGGGTTAAAATGACTTATGAGTTTTAACCTTGTATGAATCCCCTGTGCTCTGCAGTATCTGCTTTCTAAACAATCCCAGAATTAAGGCGTCCGTTTGCTCCCTTTTGGGGGTAAAACGTGGCAAAAAGCCCAAACAGTTGTCCACATAAAAAGCCTGAAGGGGATTGAGTTACAAAGCTAACAAAAAGACGCAGGACAGAAAAATGCTGAAAATTGCTAAAATGGCAGATCTGCGAGCCAAAAAGAGAATTAAGATTCACAGCGGGCGGTCAAGGGCATGCAAAGAAACATCGGCAGGCAGGAATTATCCAGAGTACACCACTCAAAGGATCCCACTCACACAAACATAAATGCACACACACAAAGGCATGTAGAAACACACACAAATTAATGAGGAAAATAGCAGATTTCTTGAGTTTTTGTCCCCTCAACAGACACTTGTCCATCCTTCTTCCTCCGTCTTTCTTTGTCTCTTTCTATTTGTCTCTCGGAGGACAAACAAAACAGACGTCACCCAGTATGACTTTCAGCTCTAAAAGCTGTTAGCCTTTTAACAGCTGAGCCTAAATGAGAGCGACATGTACACGCAGACACAAACAGGCAGAAACACACTCACATTCACAGTCACACACACTCTCAGGCACATACACACGCGTGCGCACACCACACACAGAAGTCCTGGGAGGGAGAAGCCATGGCTGCAGAGTTGACATTCACCTCATGAGACCAGTATGATCACATTGCACTTTTTTCACAAGTTCCACCTCTCCCATAACTCGCCTCAGGCACCTTACCGTCTACCTAGCATGGGCTACTTCAGTCAAAACACTTGAACCAAATATACTATCCTGTGAAATCTCTGTTGGCTTAAGGTAAAGATTTTGGTTTAAATGGGTATTTTCTTAAAATTAGCCACATATATGTATTAGGATGTGGGGGACTTTTGTATATATTGAATCGTGGGGGGGATTGTGGGGGAATATTATACCACAGATCAGTATAGTGTATTGCTGGACTGGTTGGTTAGATTGGTTTCTATGGTGTTTCTTGAGGCTTATTTCGGTGTGATGGAGTAAACTGTATACCAAATTACTTCAAGCAGTTCATATATCTGCAGCTGAAATCCCCAAAGCCTCTCGTACTAGAAAATGTTGTGTTTATATTTTTTGTTCACCCCACAGTCTAGCTTATCTGGCAATGTTTCATACTCCACCCATGCTGCCCTACAAAGCCAAAGGGCCAAAACTTTGTGAAGAGTGAAACTGAGAAAGACGTTTATCTTCTGTCCCGCCACAAGTGTTGTTAGTACAGAAGTGCCAACCATTTAATACCATTTATGGGTATAACTTAACCTACAACATAGTCATGATCTTTAACCTTCAAAACATAAATAAAGTAGTGACTGCTGTTTGCCATTGTAGGGATATTGTTACTTGCTGGAGAATATCTATCGTCACAGTCTCATATTTACCCAGTTTCCAGTGACCAACTCAGCAGTTAGCATGCCATAATTTTAGAGCATTTTAACCAAGCAGGCAATATCATGAATCTCTTTTCATCACTCCCAAATCGCCTTCGGGCTAAAAGACAAAGCACAAAATCAGGGGGTGGTAAAGTGGCCAAATCCAACTATCTGAAATCAGTAGCTTTGGATAAGTTGTAAACCCCAGCACACACTTTCGCTCATATCTTAAGTGAATCATGGGTTGTTTATTCCATAATCTTGAAGTTTTGGTCTGCAGAAATCACCATCAACCTAAACCCATCACCCCTCTCTCCTCCTCTCCACTCCCTCAGAGCACCAAATCCTTGTCTTTAGTTCTTTATTTGAAGATGAGCGTGAAAAGCAAAAAGACATCCCTCATCCTCATTTCTTTTTGGCACTTCCTCCCTGACCCGTCTCCTCTGTCCTCCTCTCATCCTCCCCTCACCTCCTCCCTCCCCACTTCTCCCTTGGAGACACCAAATCCCTCCTCCTCTCTTCTTATCTGTAGATGAGGGGGGAAAAACCGTCTTTATTTATCCTCTGACCCTTTCTACTCCTCCTACTCCTCTCATCCCCCTCTCAGCTCCTCCCTGTTCTCCCCTTCTCCATGTGAACACCAAATCCCTCCGTCTCTCTCTTTTGCTGGGGTCAAGTTGTGAAAAACAAAACAAAACATATACGAAAAAGGCCTGTCTCCTCTCATTTCATCTCTCCCTCTCCCCTCTTCCCCACGTCCGACCATTTCCTACAAGAACCCCCAAATTCCTCCTCTCTCTTTGCCTCGGCACTCACATTTTCTTTCACCTTCTGTCTCTCTGTTTCTCTGTCTGGGAGATGAACGCCCAGTTGTCTGTGACCCTTCGTTGTAATTTCTTTTTGAAGTGGTATCATTCTCTCTGTCATATGCCAGTGTTCATTAACATCACTGTGCTGGCAATAATGTCCTACACCACACTGGCAAAAAAAGGCCATAGCGTGAGGGAGATGGCAGGAGGAAAGGAGTTAGGGGGAGAGGGAAAGAGCATGAGAGGGACACAGGGAAAAGAAGGAGGTGAGGGAGAGACGGACTATCATTGCATTTAGTTGTTAATGTGGCCAAATGTGTCTCTGACCACATCCAGTAGTGGTTTGGGGGTCTAAGAGACATAGCATCCAGTCTCCCCTTTCTCGTTCACATGCACTACTATCACAACTAGGAAGGGAGGGAAGGATTGATAGGCAACGAGAAGCCGAGGGACGCTGAGAGGAAGGCGTGGCTGCAATAATAGAGCTTGCATGTGTGCATGGGAAATACAGCAGCTAGCAGGGGGAGAGACAAAGAGTGTGACAGAATGAAAGAGTGCAAGCACATGAAACGCTGCAGACAAGTTAACAACGGAGAACAATAGAGTGTATGCAGTGATACGGCACACGAGGACAGCAATAGATCCGAGGAGGAGTCAGGAGGCAAAATAAATCTCTTCCGTGGCTTGTAAAAAAAAAAAAAAAGAAGCGCGAGAGAGGGAGCACAAGAAAACTTGGGACCATAAGGTTTCAGATTCAAATCCCCAGACAGCAGGAGAAGTGTCACACTGTCCTTCCTCAGCAACTACCCACAGTGTGTCCTTGAACAAGGCACTTAACACCGAAGGGCTGCAGGGGAGCTGCTCAGTAACACCAGTAGTCTTAGCTGGCAGCAGTCATACTGGGCAACCTCCAGCTGTGAGCGTGTACAGCTGTAAGTCGCTCTCCCTCTGCAACTACTTCCTACTGCTGTAAATGAAAATGTTCTCTCTGTCAACTTGTTCAGCTAAATAAGGTTTCGACAAATACAAACTACACAAAGAGAGAGCATGAGAAAGTGTTGACAAGCAGGGAGTATAGCCTAAAAATATATCTGAGAACTACAAAGGAGAGGAAATACCAATCGTGTCCTCTCACTGCCATGTATATGTTTCCCTGAGAGAGAGAGTGAAATAGATGGATAGAGAGAATAACAAGAGAGTGAATGACAACAATAGAGATCAACAATGATAGAGTAAGAGAAAATGAAAGAGGATAAAGAGATTCAGGATGGGCAAGGGCAAACCTGCAATACTTCAGCTATACTCAAGAGAACTTGAGAGAGAGAGAGAGAGAGAGAGAGAGAGAGAGAGAGAGAGAGAGAGAGAGAGAGAAGAGAACTCATGAGTGTCCCCTATTATCTCCTCTCCTCCTCCTCCTCCTCCTCATCATCCTCATCCCCTCATCCTGAGCAGAACGGAGGAGATGGGGAGAGGAAGGATGATCAATTATGAACTGTGAACTCCCCCTCAGTGGGGCTGTCTGACTGCTGGCTGTAGATAAAGCAGAGTTATGACAACCATACAGTACCCCCTCATCCATAATAAACCACGGGGAGGGAAAGGACTTTCACACATAGGAATATTCATTCTCCAAAGAACCAGCACTAGAAGACACTGCGTATGACAAAAATATTGTAGCTACTCATCCATTTTAAAGACTCTGGGAGAAGACTTCGGCTTCAAATGGCCAACTGTGGGAATAGTGTGTCTGCATAGAAATAGCACTGTAACTAAAAATGGGGCTTGATGCTGATAAGCATAATTAGGAGAACATTGTATTATAATTTTAAAGAGAAGGGGTGAGGCTTATCTTATGATTATTTGAAGACATTTCAGATTTTTTTTTATTTGATAGTACAGTTGAGAGTGACAGGAAATATGGGAGAGAGAGAGAGAGAGAGAGATGGAATAACTAACTGACTAACATCATGAGCTGAAATAGAGGCTTTGCAGTTGTATCACAAATCTCCAGGCAACCACTTTCTGGTGCCATCAGGGAAGTCTGGTGGAGAACCGGCTGTGCGCAAATAATGAATAGTCTCAAAAGGTAGACTGGATTCTGAATTTAGGTTACTGTGACACAGAAAACTATCTGTTCTAAAACTCTTGCCCCTCCGGTCCTAGTCTCTACTCCAAAGCTCAACAAGTTCTAGCTTGAGAAGAGTCAGCTCAGTTAACCTAAACAGCTGCTTTTTGGCATTGTTAGCTAGCTAACTAGCCAGGAGGCTAATTTTAGCAAGCTAATTGAGCATGTTAATTGAGGGCAGGGTTGCCAATTTAGGTCCGCTGGCTGGAGTGAGATTTTCATATCAAGGGCTTTAACTTTTGTGCATGCATATCTACATCACAAATTATTTAGCCTAAAAAAATCACGAATAAATGTTGCTGTTCAGTCTGACAGACAAGTGATTCTGCATGGAAATTTATCTGAAATGTGCGGACATCTCCCCCTCCTTCCCTTTCAGCCTTATTTTCTGTGACATAACTATCTGTTTATCTTCCTCCTCCATCTCTTCCTCTGGACTTCTCTATTTCCTTCTCTTCATTAGGGCTTCTCTCTTCTATTTCTTCTCTATTTCTCTCTGCTCATCTGGAGTCATAGTCCCAGACGTTAGTCAAAACAGTTTAGCTGAATATAATGTTTTGCTACTTGCTTTCCTAGCTTTCTAGTGAGCCAATTTCAGTTAGGGGGGCATGTTTCATGTGGGCATGTGTAGCCATTTGAGACGGTAACTGTGATTAAGGGATATACAAATAAATTTAACTTGACTTAATGAGAAAATGCAACTACTAGCCATACTAGCTTCTACTAAATATGTAAGCTAGCATGAAAATCAGTGCTGAATCCATACAAAACAAAACAACGATGTTATCTGAGCCGATACTCTGTCTATTAACTGGCATGTACACACCATACCCCATTAACTGTTGGGTTTGGCGAATAGCACAGGTGTTGCTGTGTTGTGTGTTGGAGTCATGAGCATCAAAATAACGCACCACTAATAAACACAGTGGGAAGAATATAGAACGGCCATACTACCTCCATGTATACAGGTACAGCATAAGAAAAAAAAACTGGTTACTGATCGTTCCATGTAAACACCATATCCTGACTGAGGCCTTAGCCGGGATTAGGCTCATATTAAATGCATGTAAACACACTCATTATCGAAACACAAAATGATAAGTCTTGAAACGATCAGTTCCCAGTCTCAATATCAATATCACATACATGAATTATGTCTACACAGTTGAAACAGTTGCTACATTTTGCAATGCAAGCAGCTCTTCACAGCCACTGTTGCTGGAGAGCTGAGGACCTCCACTATGGCTGCCAGATGGCGTGTTACGTCACTTGCAAGCCCTGTGTTAAACCCACAACATCATATTACAATGCATGCCTTTAGCCTGCTGAGCCCCTGTGGCAACTGACTCCTATTGTTTTCCCGCAAAGACAGGGTGACTTTCCGAAGAAGCAGCACCAGAAAGTACTGAGTAGCATCTAGCAAAATTATGACAATATTATGACACCAAATTGTAAGAAGACGCTCATATTTTCCCACAAAGGAATACTAACTTTCTGAAGAACTAGCACTAATAGTGGTTATGTCTCTCGTGTATGACATCCATATTGTAGTGTGTCATCCATTTCAATGAGCAGAAGAAACGCTTGCACTTTCAAGTGGCATAACTGTCTCTGCACAGAAGCAGGAACTAATACTGAATGGTTTTATTTGGAACAGATTTAGCCACATTTTTACCTTTGGTTGTCTCTTATCTTCAGTAAAGTCTAGGGGTGATGCTCATTGTTTTTCCTCATAGGAATATTTGCATTCAAGAGCAAAAGGAAACAATACTGAGAGGTTGTCTGCGCCATTTACTGGAGTTGTGACAACCATACTGTAGCCTCTCATCCATATAAAAGATGGAAATAACCTTGTAGTTTCATATAGGAATACTGCCATGAAACTGACTGAAAGTAATGATTGGTTGTCCCTGTAGCATTTAGTAGGTTTACCATCTCATGCATATTAACATCTGTTTCAAATAGAAATACTTTTTCTGCATAACTGAACAAGTAATAGGAATGCTGAGCCCTGTAGCGTTTAGCAGAATTATTATAGTCATATAGGAGAAAGACAGAGGGGGGGGAGAGAGAGAGAGAGAGAGAGAGAGAGAGAGAGAGAGAGAGAGACTGAGTCTGAAGCATCTTAGCATCTTTTCTTGTCAAAGTAAGTTGTTCAATGTTCCTACAGTAAGTGGGTTTTTTTTTAAGATTATTTTTATGGCATTTCTGCTTTATTGGACAGTATAGCTGAGAAAGACAGGAATGGGGGAAGAGAGAGGGGGATGACATGCAACAAAAGTCCTGGGCCAGATTCAAACCTAGGACAACACAGTTACATGGTGCGCACCTTAGACCACTGAGCCACCAGTATGCCCCTACAGCAGTGATTCTCAGCCTTTTTCATATCCAGGACCCCTAATTTAGTCCACATCAGGGCCACTGACCCCCATTTGATGAGATTTTGTCTCTCGGACCAAAATCAGAGAATATTTTTATTGCTAGATATGATTTTATCCAGAATTCCATGGCTATCTGTATGTTTGCAGGTAGAGAGATAACAGAGAAACTATGATCAAAATAGTCATTCTTCTACATTCTCTAATTGTGTTAACTTCTTGTAAATGAAATAACAGTGAAGTTTAACAATTCATGGCTGGGGGCTGGGGACCCCCTGACCTCCTGGTGGTCCCCGGGCCCAACGTTGAGAACCACTGCCCTAGAGTAACTGTCATGTTGCTCTTCTTTCAACTCTTCCGCCTAACTGTATGTGTGTGTGGGCATGTGTGTGAGTGTGTGGCAGCATAGACCCCCTGCTGTGACTTGCTAGTTCACTGCTACTGTAACGCCCAAAGCTACCAAGACATACTGCATTAGCCGGTGGAGCTGCCTCCCTCCACTGCAGTTATACTATAACAACTATAACGTGTGCAGATATATGTACACATGTGAACACACACAGGCACCCATACGTGCATACATGTATGCACACACACACACACACACACACACACACACACACACACAAATCTAGCTGATCGTGCTGGTTTTGTCAAAGGAACACCTCATGAACTAAGATCAAAGATGTGTTCCTATTCAAAATGAATATGGAGTCTCAACAGCCATTTTGGAACTTTAAATATGTTGCTCCTATGACCAAAAGTCAGTGTGATCAGTATTTGTATAAGAGAACAAAGACCCAAAACTGTACACTGCAAGAAATACACACTGACTTTGAGAACTCTTTGTCTGAACTCTTTAATCAACAACCCCCCCCCCCCCCCCCCCCCAACAAAAAAAAATAAAAGAAAACCTGTAATATTTAAGTAGCGCTATTGATTCTGAACCAGGCAATATACTCTTATCTGCAGGAAATCATCCAAGATACTGTCACAGTCACCTTTTCCATCTTTGAAAATGTATTGTTTATACAGCTATACAATACATCACAGATAAGGGAACAGGATAAGATCTTTTCTGTATTGTTTCTGGCTGTGCAACACAGCTGCGAGTGCTCACTAATACAAGCCAAATTGTTTTGTTTTTTTGTTTTTTGTGTGTGTTTTTTTTACGTACATTTCTAAGCCATTTAAGTTTTCTTTTCTGTCTTACTGGATGAACTGCTGTGGAACTGCAAACAGAGAGTCAACAACTTTTTAAGTCTCCTCTCTCTCCTTCAAAATAGGAAGACTTTTGAGGGACTATCTATGGATTCCAGGATATATGTATCTATTTATTGCTATTTTAAGAAACATGCAAGATGGTCATGATTTATCATATTAGAAACAACAGGGTGAAGCAAAGGCACACCCAACATGGGCTCTATCAGGATTTATTAATTGTTGCCACAGCACCCACCTCATTAATCAGGATCCAGTGACAATCGAAGGCCACCAGGTTGGTCTCCACCACCTGCAAGACAACAAGACACGCCATTGGTTAGGATTTAGGAGGAAGATAATAACAAAAGATTGCTCAGCAGAAATGAGGAGGCTATAGTAAAAGACACATAATTGGTCAAAAGAGGAGAAGAGAGTATATAAGGACACAAGTTGGTTGTCAGTAGAGAGGAAGACGATATGTAGCACACATATTTTTACATATTATGAAGGAAAAGAGAAATGCCTTATTGACAGGGAAAAGAAAGCTCTCTCTTTCTGCACAACCTGCCAACTGTCATCATTCAAAGACAAATCTAGCTTGGATAGTGTGATTCATGGTAGCTGAAGTGAGAATATTATGGAAAACAACATTATGGAAATGTGCATCAGTTGGAGCCTAGTGTGAATCTTGTTTAAAGTGATTTGAGAAAACTAGGGTTACAGGTGCTCACAGTATCAGTCAAAAGTCCCTTCAAACACACACAAACACACGCACACACACACACACACACACACTTTGATCTCAACATTTGGGATTTAAAAGGGAATGGAAATCATTCAGCTATTGAACCCAATGTCACCTAGAGCTCTTTTCACTCATTTACACAAATTAGACACACGTATGAGTGGGTTTCACTCTTTCTGTCTTTCCCTCTCCCACTCTCTCTCACACAGACACACACAGACACACACAGACACACACAGACACACACAAACTGCCTCAAAATCCTATCAAAAGTATGTTTTGGGATGGGAAAGTGAAAACCTTTTTCCATGAATTGTTAATGGCGGTGCAACTGAAATATTTATACGTGTCAACTCTTAACCAGTAACACGTAATACGATTGTTAAACACTACAGCAAGGCTGCTTGGATATACAGTAGCACTGTTTGGGTGACAGAGAGAAAGCATTGCACACACAGGTTAAGAGCATTTACAGTGCACGTTCAAACAACTGCATTTACACTTACATGCATGTAAAGCACACCGTCACATACGCTCATATACGCACAAAAACTACACGCACTACTTTTGTGGACATGTGTACCCAACACAGCAACCATACAAGAGGAAATTGCACATACACACATTCAAATCTTTATGCTAAGTCTATGAACATGATAATTGTTTTCCCAAAGAGTTATGAAGTGAGCCAATGCACGGTTGACTTTTCACCGGTTTACCTGCTCACCTGGCTAAATTGCCTCCATTTAGAGG